>NC_083736.1:5102125-5402125 GCF_028564815.1 Eubalaena glacialis | reverse complement strand
TTTACTGTCTCCTTTGTCCTCCTTCTCCTCCTATTTCTCCCTCCTCTCCCTTTATTTCTTAATGCTAAAGATACAGCTGGCACTGGCACCCACTTTGGTCTCTTTTCCTTCTTCTTTTTTTAAAATTATTTTTTATTTTTGGCTGTGCTGCATAGCATGTGGGATCTTAATTCCCCAACTGGCCGATCAAACCCGTGCCCCCTGCAGCGGAAGCATGGAGTCTTAACCACTGGACTGCCAGGGAAGTCCCTCTTTTCCTTCTTCTATGAACTTCTTCTAGTTTCTTCCTATGTAGTAGGGAAGAACAAATCTGACTCCATATTAGATCTGTTCCTTTTATTTTAACCTTTGTGCTCTGTTGCCTGTGCTTAGTCATGCTGGCCTTGCACCTTTTGTAAAAGAATGTTATCTATAGCCTGAAATATGCAGGATCACCCTCTCTCAAGGCTCTGCCCTTTAAGAGTCCATTCATATAGTGATAAAAAGTTGCAGAACAGAGAATAACATTTGTCTTTTGGAGGTTTACAGCAACATTGATCGACCACATTGCCACCTGCAAGAGCAAAGGATTCCAGACACCAAGAAGTCTGCAACAACCAACCACATCCCCTCCCCTCATCTTGCCTTTAAAAGTGTTTCTGGGAGTTCAGAGTTTTTTGGGCATGAGCCGCCCGTTCTCCTTGCAAGGCCCTTCAGTAAAACTTTCTCTGCTCCAAACTCCAATGTTTCGGTTTGTTTGGCCTCGCTGTGCATTGGACACAGGAACTTATGTTTGGTAACGCTTGGAGGAGAACTTAAGAGAGCTCATTCTCTTCCACAAATCTATCTGCACCCTCTCACCACTTTTAGATTGGGTGCCTTGTCTTTTACGTTGACTTGTAGCAATTCTTTATAGATTTTTGATACAAATCTTTAGTCACTTGTATCTGTTGCAGTTATATATATAAATATATTGTATGTATACATATATATATATATATATATGTTGTTAATTGATGCATTTATCATGTCCTTCGAATGCAGCTGGCTACAATTTTGAGGCAGTCACATTTACTTTCTTTAGGGAAGAAATCTCTGCATTTCTGTCCCAAGCACTGAGTTAGCATTCTGTGCAGTGGGGCAGGAGAAGGGCAGGTGGCTCAATAATTTAACATGCATATGATTTTTTCACCCCATGCCTCACTTATAACCATCATGTGCCTTGTTTCATCGATTTACAAGCCTCTCAGGGTTGAACCATTAACTCTTTGCCCTAAGAACCCTCAACAAGCATCTAAGAAAAGAGGTTCTCCTACTTTCCACACCAGCTACCAGTCCTCCTTCATATGTTGGCTATGTTCAGAATTCTTGATTTTTATTCAAATATATACTCTACTATTCTCTTGGTCATTTCGATTCCCTTACTGTCACTGAGTGGAGGGAGAAGATATATATATGAGTGTGATCCACTCACCCCTTTTTAATGCAAAGACCACACCCTTGATCCCAACTCTGGACGCCCTCTTTCCTTTGCACAGGCAACTGGTGGGGAGCTGTCCAAGGTGCCCAGATCACTGTTAGAGCTACTCTTGGCCACTCTGGCTCAAGAGTAAAAATGTGCTTAAATATAAAGTGACAATTAAACCATCACTTGTCTCTTCAAGTATGTTTGTATTAACACTTGGCGATATGGAAAGTAAACAAATCATGCTGTGTTTTCTATTTCTGCAAGCATGTTAACAGTTGCTGTATTTTTAATAATTACATACATTTATGACTGTACAACACAGCATTTAATAGATACCATTATTTACATAATCATCCCCCTACTGTTGGGCCAATTTCAAATTAGCCTATTTTTATTTCAGTGATTCTAGAAGTGTGTATTTTAACAACCTATATCATAATTACCTGAGGTTATTTTATAAAATCAGATTCCCTGACACTACCCAAGTCTTGCTAAGGCTTAGGAATGAACATTTTTGCTACCTTTTTAGTTGATACACATATACCTCAAAATTTTTAAATCACGGTTTATTGTGTACTTGTTATTTTCATGATGTTTGTCCAGCACTGCAATAGGGTAGTTTACAGAAGAAACTGATGATCAGACACTGAAAAGTGAAGCAGAAAGGCCATCAAACTGTATGAATTTAAGTCTCTTCCTCCCTAACCACTCCACTGAACTCCAGCTCCAAATTTCTCACTTAATGTGAATACTCATAATATGTTCCACTATCACTGAAGACTCAAAATGTCTGAACCCGAGAATGAATTTCCAATTATGGCAGGGATGGGAACCATACATGAAGCTTTACGGGAAAGAACACTAAATGTGGTTTGTGAGTGCTGGGGGCAGATAGACAAAATTGTCTTCTCACGGAGGATGAGAGGTGACATTGGAACCAGCTGCAGGAGACCTGGATGAGCAACTGTCCTGACGTGGCAAAATGTATTTCACAAGAGGAGATAACACAAGAAAGGGCGTGACAATGGGGTGGGTGGGTGTGTTATAAGCCGGGAACAGTAAGAGGACTTGCCATATAACACGGGAGAAGCCATGTTTGAAATTCCAGTATTTCATTTGTCACGGGGGCTTCGATTTTTACCCTGATAGATCTACATTCTGAAGAACATGGAGACACTGAGGGTTTCTGAAGCGGCAAATAACATCTGCTGTGTGATCCAGATTATTCTGGCTGAATGGAGCCCTGTCTTGACTATGCAAATATCCAGGTGTAAAAGGATGAACCCTTGGCCTGTGGCTTCATGTCGAAAGATGGAAAAATGGGGGATAGACTCGGAAACACTTGGAACTACCGGGAGTTTGGCAACCCTATCTGAAATCGGTTACAATTTGTATGCTAAGGGACTATCTCAGTTAAGCTCTCTCACTCAAGTGACACGAGTGAAAAATAATTACCTAGCGTTTCCAAATTCCTTCAGCTTCTCATTCAAGCCTGACATACTCGTTCCTTAGGTCACAGCTTGCTCCTACTTGTATCTTAGCCACATTGAAAATCCATGTACCTTCCATTTTTGTCACCTGTTAGTATATAATCTAAGCTATCATCTTTACATCTGCCCCCTTCAGGGCCATTTCATTAACTGTGAATAATGCTACTGGCCAGAGAGAAATGGAAATTAAAGCAGCCAACATTGAACCTAGTGAATTTAGTTACTTGGTAACAACGTTTATGCAAGTATTGAGATGGAAGGGTTTGACTATTGAATAAGATTACGTTTATGATTATCTGGAGATTTCATTTACCGTTATTCCTGTTGTTCACGATTAGCATAAATAACAGAGCGGCGTGTGCACTAAAAACAAGCTGTACTTCTTGTTATGTGTATCACCTTCATTTCACCATGAAACAGTGGCATTTCCCTAGGAATGTGAAACAATGAGAATTTATCTCACAGGATTAGTAGCTTTCTAATTGTTCACATTTCCCTTGGAATAAGTTTTTTTTTTTTTTTTTCTTTAGCTGGAGTGTTTTAGATTGCCTGTTGGTCAGGAAAGATAGAAAATGACTCATAATCCAAATGAATTAGCAGAACAAGAGAGAAGTTCTCTTCAAGCTCATCGCATTCTGAGTGGAGACTATTTGTAGACACCTAAGCAAGATGAAGCAGCAAGAATCCTTGAAGGACCACATTTCTCCCCAATCTGTAACCTACTCATCTTGCCTTCATGGGTGAGAAAAAGCCTATTTTCTAGTTTCCCTGACTTATGGACTGCAAACCACTTATGGCATGGATCGGATGTTTTCCCCCGTCACTCTAACAACAGAAAATGTATTTTGAATTATTGCTTGTTATTGTTGGCCATTTATTAAATAATAAACAGTTTAGTCTGCAAAAGCACACAGAAGTAGGACAGTCAAAAATGCTTCAGCATTTTGGCCTTATGAGATTAAAGTAGCTACATGTATTGTACCTGTCTCAAGAGCATGTCAGATAAAAGAACAAACCTCTATTCTAAAAAGTGTTCTTTATTATTTTTACATAACCATGTCGGACACATCAGACTTACAACAATTTCCTAACACCCACCTGTCTTAAGCCAGGTCTCCAGAAATGGCCCCTAAGGACCAGATACACATGAAGTGATTGATGAACAAAGTAGCCAGGAAAGAGAACTTCTCAATCAGATAAAGAACAGCTATGAAAATCTATGGCTAAAATTGTACTTAACTGTTAAATATTATAATTTATCTCGAAGGTTGGGAACAAAACAAGACCATCTACACTCTAACCACTACTAATCAACATTGTATCAGAAGTTCTAAGGCAAGAAAAAGAAATAAAACGCATAAGAGTAGAAAGAAAGAAGTCAAACTATATTTAAAGATGATGTATTTTTCGATGAAATATACTAAATAATCTATCAAACAAACATGTCATTTACCAAGATCTTTGGACATAAAGTCAATATACAAAAATCATTTGTATTTCTACATGCTAATAGCAAGCAACTCGAAAAGGACAGTTAAAAAACTATCATCATGTACACTGTCATCTCAACAAAAAATACTTAGGTGTAAATTTAATACAAGTTGTCTAAGATCTTTACACTGAAAATTACAAAACACTGCTGAGAGAAATTAACAAAGTCATAAATTCATGGGGATATTTACCACTTTTATGGATTGTTAAGACTCCTTACTTTAGAGATGTCAATTCCCCCCCCAAATGACCCTTGGATTCAATGTTATCCAAATATAAACCACAAGGAGCTTCTTTGTAAGAATTATCAAGCAGATTCTAAAATTTATATGAAAATGCAAATGACTTAGACCCTCCACACCATCTTGAAAATAAGAGCACGTCTCCTAGGACCAGAAAATTGTGGGCAATGTGCTTCCAGTAGCCTGACTATGGTCCTAGGAAGACCATTCTTCAAAAGAAGATTGCCAGTGGGAGTGTTTGGACAGAAGCACACGGAATTGGAGGAGAGTCACTCAGAACCAATGGTCTGAGTAACTGGCAGGAAAGAATCATCATTTCCTCTGGTGAAGACCACTAGCAGGTTTCAAGAGAGGGGTCGAGAGTTTAACACGGAACATGAGTGACACCTGTAAGACATTCCAGTGGAAATGCTGAGATGAAAGTTGGATTTGTAAGTCTGGATTTCAGGTCAGGGGGTATAAAGTGGGAGTCAACACCATGGAGTTAACAGTTACACTTGATATTAGGCTCGATCATCAAGGCAGTGAATGCAGACGGAAAAGAAACTGTCCAAGGCAGGAACACGGGGGCACACTCCAACTTTCAGAATTGGGAGAGAGGAGGAAACAGTTAAGGAGATTGAAAGCAATTGACCACAGCAGACAGAGGAAAATCAGCAAAGTATGTTTTCTTGGAATCTGAGTAAAGAAGGATTTTATCAAGTAGGAGGGAGTATTCAATTGTGTCAAATAGTGTTAATAGATCAGATAAAATGAGGCATAAGGACTGTCCACTAGATTTAATAGAAAGATCATTGGCAATCTTGACAAGGCAACTTTTGTTGATAGTGGCAAAAGTTCTAGCATTGTAGAATGCATTACAAGAGTAAACAGGCATCTGAAAATAAATTATATATATCACTTATATGTGGAATTTAAAATATGACACAAATGAACTTATCTACGAAACAGAAAGAAACTCACAGACATAGAGAACAGACTTGTGGTTGCCAAGGCGGGGAGTGGCGGGGGAGGGATGGATTGGGAGTTGGGATTAGCAGTTGCAAACTATTATATATATAGGATAGATGAACAACAAGGTCCTGCTGTAGAGCACAGGGAACTATATTCAATCTCCTGTGATAAACCATCATGGACAAGAATATAAAAAAGAATATATAACTGAATCACTTTGCTGTATAGCAGAAATTAACACAACATTGTAAATAAACTATACTTCAATAAAATAAATTTTAAAAATAAGTAAGTGAATCATAGAAACGCAGATGCTTTATATTTTAATTACAGTTGACCCTTGAACAGCTAGGGTTTGAACTGGGCAGGTCCACCTGTACACAGATTTTTTTCAATAAAAATATTGGAAAAATTTTTTGGAGATTTGCAGCAATTTGAAAAAAGTCTCAGATGAACCACACAGCCTAGAAATACTTTTTTTTTTTTAATTAAGAAAAATTTAGGTATATCATGAATGCAGAAAATATATGTAGATAGACATATAACATACAAAATAAGTGTTAATCAACTTTATGTTATCAGTAAGGCTTCTGGTCCACAGTTGGCTATTAGCAGTTACATTTTTAGGGAGTCAAAAGTTATACAATGATTTTTGGGACTTCCCTGGTGGCACAGTGGTTAAGAATCCGCCCACCAAAGCAGGGGACATGGGTTCGAGCCCTGGTCTGGGAGGATCCCACATGCCGCAGAGCAACTAAACCCGTGCGCCACAACTACTGAGCCTGCGCTCTAGAGCCTGCGAGCCACAACTACTGAGCCCGTGTGCCACAACTACTGAAGCCTGCACGCTCCAGGGCTCTCGTGCTGCAACTACTGAGCTCGCATGCTGCAACTACTGAAGCCCACGTGCCTACCCGTGCTCTGTTCAAGAGGAGCCACCACAATGAGAAGCCCGCTCACCGCAAGGAACAGTAGCGCCTGCTCGCTGCAACTAGAGAAAGCCCACGCGCAGCAACAAAGACCCAACGCAGCCAAAAAAAAAAAAAAGTTATACATTGATTTTTGACTCTGCCGGGGGTGAGCACCTCCACCCCGTGTGTTGTTCAAAGGTCAAGTATATGTGGATGCCATGTGTTCTAGTACAGATAAAGAAATACTAACTGGCATATTAAGCTAACTGGAACATATTTTTAATCTTAGAGAAAAAAGTTGTAAGGCTAAAGGTATTTTCCTACAGGATATATTCTCCCTAAATCTCCAGGTAACAGAAAAGACATATTCAAAAGCAAAATATTTATCTGCCAGCACTGAGGTGCAAGTATTTTCCCACCAGGACCCATATGAGGAAAGAACTGATAGATCGTCCTATTAGGATATTTCAGTGGGAGAGGCTTCGGCAGCCTAGCAGAAGACTTTAGTGACAAAAAGTTTGATGTACCCAGAAGTGCCAATGCAGGCAAAAGAAGGCAAGAAATGCAGCAGGATACCAAGCCAAAGGGCAGAGAGCTAGAGCAGTAAATCAATCGGGAGCAACAGGAGGTCCGAGAGATGAATTAAAGGGTCAGCAGAAACCAAGCAGAGAGAGCACAAGATGCTGCGAGTTCAAGAGACAGTACGGTATGAACCTCGAGAACACGAAGTTGATGTCCGTGTTCCTCTCGGGCAGGATTGTCATTTCCCGCCCTACTGAAGGTTACTTTTTTTTTTTTTTTTTTAAAGGGTCCATTTCCCAGGAGCAAAGTGAATTGAGAAAAGGAAAACATGAAATGGGTGCATCTCGCAATCATGAGACACATTATCATATTTCCATTGGCTTGGACCGTGAACACCTACCATTTTGTTTCAGAGAATGGTTCAGAATATAAATAGCTACTGTATAAAGATGCCTGGGTACTTTCTCTCTTGTTGCTGGTCCTGAACACTCAGTGACAGACATACTCAGGGCTAAATCTGTACCTGTTGGCTCTGATTTATAAGGTACAAGGCAGGTCTGAATTGTCCTTGTCAGTCACCAACCGAAGACATGGGACAGATCAAACATAGCCCTGTGAGTGGAATATGTGGATCCTTGCAAAGGATGCTCTCAGCTTAAAGCTACTTTTGCATGTAAATGAATTTTAGCTTTAGAGACCAAACTTCCATGGCTGGCTAAGGGCTCCTTTCTGTTGACACTCCAGTCATTTCAGGGACCCGCAGTTTTGTGTCAGTTTGTAAAAGACTAAAATATCTAATCGGTTTTAAACAAAGAGATCAATAATTGTAAACTTTCGTGTCAAGAATTAGAAAAAGATTAATTGCAGGGGGCCCTTGCTTAGGGTGACTTAACAACCCCAGCCAGCAAGGTTCTAGCAATTAATAAAACAATCAGTCATACAAGTCCTGTACAAGGAAGGACTTCACAGTCTCACAGTAATGGATATGAAGTGCCCTGCACAAACCCTGAGAAGTAATTGCATTTCTCCTCAGCTCTTGAACTGGCTTGCAGGAAACATATCTGGGGCTTGGCCAACACACGGCCCTACCTTCAATCATGCAGAAATAATGACTTCCTGTCAAGGCAAACCGAAGGGGGCAGTGGGATACCTGGGAGATTTTTTTTTTCTTTCTTATAAAATCTACATATTTTAATTCTAAGTCTTCCTCATGAGATATGGCTGAAATGCATAAAGTTGGGATAGTGAAATTCCCAATTTGGAAATTAAGAAGGAAAGAGTATATTTTTTTGAAAACACTCAACTTTAAATAATGGATTCTAAAATACAGTGCATATTACTTATACTATAGCTTATATTAAAAGGCACACGAGCAGAGCTTGATAATTTTTTCTACACAGATATGTCCCTGCAAACAAGTCCAAGATTAATATATAAAACTTTTCCCTCACCACCTAAAGGCTCCCTTTTTTCTCCCTTTTCAATCAACATCTCCCCGGAGTTAACCACTGTTTTTGTTCCCATCATACATTCTGTATGTTTTGGAAATTCCTAGCCATGGAAACATACAAGAACTCTTCTGTGTGTTGTTTATTTTGCTCAATATTATATGTGTGATATTCACTCATACTGTTACATGAATCAGTCATTCCCTTACTAATATATAATATTCTATATTAAGAATAGAGAACAATTCCATCATCTTAATGATGGACATTTGGGGTCTATACAGTTTGGGGCTATGATGAACACAGTTCCTGTAAACAGTATTATCTGTATCTTTTGATGGGAATATGCACTCATTTCTCAGGGATACATATCTAGGAGTAGAATTCCTGTCTCATCGAGTAGGTGTATTTTCAACTTAAATTGATACCACCCAATGATTTTTTGTAATAATTTACTAAGTATGTATGAAAGTTGCTTCTATTTTCACCAATACTTGACATTTTCTTTCTTTTTAAGTTTAATCTGGTAGGTTAAAATATCATAACGTTTGATGCCTATTTGTTTAAGGTACGTTACAATATTGACTTATTTCCATATTTTCAAATTGAAGAAATATTGTAAAATATGAGTTAACTCTCTGTGCTTGACATTACAGATAAGAGAGACTATCTCTTATATTAATAATTAAAAATGACAAAGAATAGAATGTTCAAGGTTTATGTTGCTTTCATTGGATTTACTATGATTAGGACCTGGCTGCAATTTCTATCCAATGCTCCACACCATTACCACTCTTTAGCCTTACTAAGCCTGCCTCATTTTTATCTCATTTTATTCCCAGACCTTTGGGAATTTGACAAATATTTATTTGCATGTTTAACATTTTAACGTATAAATACACTTTCTGCACTTGGTTCCTTTTGTTTTTTGTTCTACATGCTCTCCCTGAATGACCTCACCCATTAAGCTGGTGTTAAAAAAAAAAAAAAAAAGAAAAGAAAAATCACCAGGAGACAAAGAACTCTCTAAACAAACCTCAGGTCTCATGAAGTAGTACACAAAAGAACCCAGGTGTTTTAAATTCCTTTGGCATGGTTATAGAGCCTGAACCAAACAGGAAACACTGAGCTGATATAAATTTGACTTATATATGCAAATGTTAGTGTATCTAAAAGGATCTTAGACTTTTTTCAGGTAATTCCTCTGAGTAGCACTTTAGAAATAAAAGAATAGGAACTCAAGGAGTTTCTATTTAAATCCCTAAAATAAATATTTACTGATTATCTTACACACATAAAGGAAAACTTAATGTCATATTCAAATATAACATTCATTCATTTTTAAATTCATTTCACAAATATTCATTGAGTACCTACTACTATATGCTGAGGTAACAAAGTCTCAGTCTTCAATTAATGTTGATCTAGTGGAGGAAACTGAAATTAAGTCAAGTCACCAAATAAATATTTAACAACCATCAGTTAATTATACCTTCAGGCCACTTGCTGATACACCAAAAATCTGAGATCATTAAAGCATAACTCAAACCACACATTGATTTTAAGATTTTATATTAAACATTTCAATGGATCATTAGAAAAATTCATCCCAAATCAGGAATTTCAAAGATCAGCATTTAGTCTCCTATCAACCAAAATGTGACACATCTGGATGAAAAATCGACACTAACAGTCAACTTAATATCCAGATTGGTTTGCTGCAACTCTTACAAGCTCCACTTTCTTTCTTTCTTTTTTTTTTTTTCCTTAATTTTTGGCCATGCCCTGCTGCATGCGGGATCATAGTTTCCCAACCAGGGATCAAACCCATGCCCCCTGCAGTGGAAGCGCCGAGGGTTAACCACTGGACCCCCAGGGAAGTCCCAAGCTCCACTTTCTTGAAGAGGCAACTTGAGAAAAGATTTCCCAATACCATCTGCCTAAAACACCTGCAGATATTCTCACTGAGCTCTTTCATAAAGAAAATGCATCCATGAAATTTTCTGCATCGCACTGTGCTAAGCTGGTGGAGGATCGCCATCACCACGGCCCATTCACGTACAAGGTTTCCAGCAAACCATTTACACAACACCCACACCTGTGTTCACAGAGGCTCCAAGTCTTCCCATGGAGACTGTCTTGTTATATGGGAGAGGGGTCTCAGAATCCCCCACTAAAGGTGGACGGGCTCAGGCATGGCCCTTAGCACTTTCAAGGAATGCAAGCCCCTTCTGGGAAGACTTCAAATACATTTCCTGGGATTTTCATGATTAGACATTTTGCTTCATGTAGCCTGAAGTTATAGACCTCTAAGCTGTTTTCCCTAGAATAGTACACGTGAGAAATAAGGAAATAAGAAACTAGAGTTCCACGTGAGGAAGACTCTAGTTTGTTAGGATGGTAATTGAAATTTAAAAAAAAATTTTTTTTTATTGGGGTAGAGTTGTTTTACAATGTCGTGTTAGGTTCTACTGTTCAGCGAAGTGAAGTAGAGCTCCCTGTGCTATACAGCACGTTCTCATGATCTATTTACACATATTAGTGTATATATGTCAATCCCAATCTCCCAATTCATCCCACCCTCCTTCCCCCCTTGGTATCCATACGTTTGTTCTCTACATCTGTGTCTCTATTTCTGCCTTGCAAACCGGTTCATCTGTACCATTTTTCTAAGTTCCACATATATGTGTTAATACACGATATTTGTTTTTCTCTTTCTGAAGGTCCATCCACATCTCTAAAAATGACCCAGTGTGAACTGAAATTTAACCCGTTGCTTACCTTGTAAACAAAAGCAGACAGAAAATGCTGCAAATGAAGTTTGTTGCTGACAATATTTAAAATGCACAAGTCTCCATATCCAACAAATAAGAGATGAAATAATTGTAGTGAATGCTTCTCTGTAAGTCACCTCCACATGAATCACTGCTCTTTTTTGAAAACATATCAGTTACTTTGAGCTCCTGATACGTCTTATGGAAGAAATGAGTTAAGGAAAGACATAATTACCACATGTAACTAGCACTCCTTTTGCACCAGTTTTTCTATTTATAAAATGCAGATGAAAATGACTTCTTGGAAAGCTAAAGGGAGAAAGCTTTGCCAGGCCTCCTCTGGTGGTCCACTTTGGTGAAGCGACATTCATCTGATGTCCAGGTCCGTGATGGTATTTTAAGAACATCTTAACTAGAGGTCATGAAACTAGGACCCAAACCTGGGTTCCTGCCTACATTTGTAAATAACGTTTTATATTGGAACCCAGCCTCTGCCTTTTGATTACATGCTGTCCATATTGTGATAGCTTCTTTTGAGCGTTCTAACGGCAGACTTGTATAGTTCCAACAGAAGTGGGATGGCCCCTGAAACATCTACTGTCTGGCCTTGTAGGAAGAAGTTTGCCTACACTTGAACCAGACTGATCTCCTCTTCTAGTGATGAAAAGCCTGAGACCCACATCAATTCAGGGACCCACCCTAGAACAGGTGGACAACCCTCTCAAAAAAAAATCCACGATCGTCTCTATAATGTTTCTCATAATGAGATCTGGCTAAAACTTCAGTGTTTTATAACTGGCTTTGATTGGTACCTTTCAGAGGGGAGTAAGAATGAAATACTGATACCATAAACAAATATATATACATATATATAGTATATACATATATATAATATATACACATATATAATGTATACATATATGTAATAAGGTTCCTTCCACCATTCTTTTTATTATTGTTATACCAAATTAATTAGATAAATATAGATGTGGATAAAATATTAGTAGGAGTGTTCATTAAATTCAGCGCTTTCTGTAATATTCGGTCCAGGGAGGGGAAAGGGACTATTCCTTTCCTTGGTGAATACTTGCACATCGAAAGCTCCAGTGAAGCTGATTCTATAGAACAGGGCTTGCAAACTGCACCCAATGGGCCAGATCCAGCTTGCTGCCTGATGCTGTGCAGACTGTACACTAAGAATGGTTCTTATTTTTTTAAATAGTTTTCTCCCCAAATCAAAAGACAATGATATAGCATGTGAAAAGTATATGAAATTCAAATTTTAGGGTCCATAAATATAGATTTATCGAAGCACAGCCATGTTCATTGTGTATGAAATGGCCACGGTGACTTTTGCACTAAAATGGTAGAGTTGAGTTCTTTGTGACCAACACTGGCCAGCAAAGCCTAAAACGTTTACTATCTGTCCCTTTGCAGAAAAAGTTCTCTGACCCCTAACAAGAAGCTCTTGTGTCTCTCCTGGGGTCTGTCCAGCTGTGTCTCTCATGGCACTGATGCAGCTCTGACTGCAAGGAGAAAAATGAACAGAAAGGCTCTGTTTGTTCTCATTATGAAAGGGTGACTTCAGTTCTCAGCAGCTTCTCAAAAGATGATATGTTTCTGACCTTGACCCCTGTATATTTCCAGGTCAGACCCTCTCCCCAACTCCCCCAAAGAGTTCTTCACACAAGTCAGTGCAATTATGCAAGAACCTTATCTGATAATAATCTGTCTCTCATGCATGTTGGGTTTGAGCTTAGGTTTGTTGATTTAAATGAGGGTAAATGAGCACAAAATGAAAATAATCAATGAAATGATCTTTGTTCCTAAGCAGAAAGTCTGAATTCTGCCATTGCATTCCAAATGAGGTCCTGAAGAATCATTTATACTAATGGAATGCTGTTGTACTGACCTATGACCTGGGAGTTTTTGGAAAAGACTTTAACCCATTTTTATGATGTCTGTATAAGCTGAGAGGGTAGTTCCAGAGAAACGAAACAGGGTTCTCTAGAGAAACAGAACATATATAATATATATATTGTTATTGGGAATTGGCTGACATTATTACGGAGACAGGCAAATCCAAAATCTGCACAGCTGATTTCCTAGTTCAATGCAAAGGCCAGGAGCTGCTGTAGAACCAGGAAGAGCCGATGTCCCAGTTTGAACACCACCAAACACAAAATTCTCTCTTATTCCAGGGAAGGTCGGCCCTTTGTGCTAGTCAGACCTTCAACTGATTAGGTGAGGCCCACCACAATATGGAGGGCAATCTGCTTTAGTCAATCTATCGATTTAAATGTTCATCTCATCCGGGACACCCTCAGGGAAACACCCAGAATAATGTTTGACCAAATATCTAGTCACCTCATGGTCCACTCGAGTTGACACAAAATATTAACCATCACAGGAACACTGACTGACGAATGATTCATACTTTCAGTATCCAAGGGTACAAAAGTTGTGCAACAGATTATTTCTAAATTTAGACATTCAGCATTTCTAATCAGCAACTCCAATAGGCTTGACCAGAAGCCGTAGCGGTGTCCTAGCTTAATACATATAAAGTCGCTCATGGTCTCAAGCCTGCTAGAGTGTGTTAGAAATAAACACCAAGGCCCAGAAATCATTATTTCTGTTATTGGTTAAACCCACAAAACAAATAAGCCTATCCCACTTTTTGAAAGTATTTCATCCTCTGCCTAAGGTTAAGAAAAATTTCAATTTACATTTTATTCAGGTCATAAATCTGCTAATAAAGGTGTGAAAGTGAAATTTTAGAAGATATTGATTGCAGGATGCCCAGAGATCTTAAGCAAAAAGTCTGTGGCATTGTTACTTCTAACATAATTTTGCCATTTTTATGTGTTTTCTTTGTTAACATTCCTATATTTACATTTTGATATTAATTCTTTGTTATTATTTTTTTTCGACTATCCTAACTCTCCTCATTATTTCTGCTTCCTGAGACTTTCCACCTACATTGGACTCAGCAAATCAAAATCAAACTCATAAGTTCCATGTCTTTGAAGTATCTGGCTTTAACTTGCTTTTCTGATACTTTTGAACACCAAATTATACATAGTAAGTCAAAAGGAGCATAGGTTTATGAATTATGCAGTCAAGATTTGAATTCTGAAAGACTGCCCACAAAACAAACTAAGGAAATTTTTGTTCTCAGAGCAGCAAGAGAAGAGAAGCTTATTTTGGTTAGCAGGCATTTGGTAGTGTCCACTACATCCATAAGACATTTGGTCCAGGCCAAAACATCCTTGATATCTGGTCCTGTCCAAAACATCCATAAGACATTTGTTTCTTGCCAAACGATCCTTGATATTTGGTCTTGTCCAAAACATCCAAGAGCATATCTGGTCCATGCCAAATGGTTCTGGACGGCACTAAATATCATGGACCTTTTGGTGTGGACCAATTGTCTCCATGGACGTTTTAGACAGGACCAAATATGACCACATATCAAGGACCTTTTGGCATGGACCAAATGACGCCATGGATGTTTTGGACAGGACCAAATATGACCTAATATCAAGGACCTTTTGGTGTGGTCCAAATGTCTTATGGACCAAACGTCTTATGGATGTTTTGGACAGCACCAAATGTCCTGCAAGGTATTTAAAACATAAAGGAAAGGAAGGAAATGGGAGAGGAAAAGGAGGTGATGAAACATGAAGGGAAGCTAAGAAGTTCTTATGTATGTACTCCATAGAGCTGTCCCATGCATTGTCTTGGACAACTCTTGCACCAATCCTGCAAAGTGATTACCATTCTCCCACCTTTGTAGAGGAAAAAACCTGAAGCTGGAGGAAGGGGGTGACTTGCCCAAGGTCACAGAGCTGGTAAATGCCCAGATCTTCTGACCCTGAATCTCACATTCTCTCCATCATCATATCCACGATGGAGACTGTTATTATAAACTATCTATTAGAGTTATTTCAATCACAATTATATTTCAGACTGAGATTATCAAACAAGTTCAAAACACCATTCCTTTTCTCCAATAGATTACAGTTTGAACAACCAAAGAAAACGTTAGAGAACTGCTCCAAACATCACATAATTATGTGCTAAGTTATCGTCTTTCTGAAGGCTGCCAACAGTATCACACACCCAAAAATAATCAGTGCAAGTCAGAAGGTAGCGGGGCAGGAAGTGAGAAGGTGTCTTAAGACCAGAATTGATTTTCCTCACTAAATGGCTGATAACTAAAGAGAGATGGTTCTTAAAATTGTAGCACAATGTTAATGAAAAAAACTATGAGAAGGCTGTGAGTATGTCTGTATTTTCTCAGCAATTTGCTTCCACCTTATCTTTGCAGAATCACCGGGAATGCTCGTTAACACTGCTGGGAGTTGGATGTGCCATCGGAAATCCCTGCTCTCCTAATTCATCGGTGATTATTAGCTAAGGGGCTACGTGCACATAGTAATACGAATTTGATGTATGACAGTACGTGAACAGTGTATCACATTTTTTCTCCACATCGTAGGGTAGTCCTTTAGAATAGCACCTTCATTAACTGATTTTTTAAAAAACCATCACAAATACTTTTAGTAAAAGACAGGTGGCCCTTAAGACAAATATCCAGAAGCCTCTAATAATGACTCTAGAATTTCACTTTTAGGACAGAAGAGAATGAAAAGTACAAGATAGTAATTAAAATCTAATTCTAGTAATGACCCCAAGTTGTCACTATTTATTCTGTCCCGTGCCCAGCCCTCTCTTCCTCCTCTGCCTCTCCTCCAAAATAACCTAAGTTCAAACATCCTTGATGATTTGCAAGACGAGGAATCACCAAGCATGTGATAACTTTTGTTCTGTGTGCTCTATTTAATAAGACTGGAAGGGGACTTCCCTGGCGGTCCAGTGGTTAAGACTTCATGCTTCCACTGCAGGCGGCAAGGGTTCGATCCCTGGTTGGGGAACTAAGATCCCGCATGCTATGCCATATGGAGTGGCCAAAAAAGAAAAGAAATACTGGAAGGTGTTGCTGATACAATCTTGGCTTATTTGCAAGAACAAGAGTAGAAAGAAAGTGTTTCCATAGCCTTAAACAGAACATTCAAACAATAGGGTCACTCCATTCCCTGAGCAGAGCAAGTGGCTAATTTTTAATGTGTAAATAAGGAAGAAGGTGGTTTAATTTTATGATGTGTAGGTAGGTAGATGGAGCCTCAGAGATATGGATGAATAGGTAAACGTAGGCATAGCTGCAGACAGAAATACGTCACTTGCGTGCACTAGCCTCAGGACCCTTTCCACGCGTGAGATCCAAACACACAGCCTTGCAGTGGGTGGCAAAATTATCACCAGCCTTGTTCAACCGCCTGTAAATAAACAGTTGCAGAAATCTCTGGCTTTACCCACATTCATTTATACGCACATCTTCTTCTCCAGAAGAGCAAGAGGAAAACTGTCAAATCACATGCTGATGACCAGACAAGTTATACCCATGGATTCTCATAAAACTAGGAGAGCAGGGAATGGCTCTTAGCAAACAAACCAATGGAGCTTCTAGAAATCACTATTGCATTTATTATGAGCCCTCAAGACATCTGTGAGAGTATCTCTTCTAGAACGTTAAGGATTATCATCTATCTAATTGACCTGTCTCTAATTTCCAGAATGTTATCCTTGCCTTAAAAAAAAAAAAGCAAAAGAAAACAAAAAAGAAAAAACTGGGTCAACATTAGTCATCTCTTACCCTTCCATATTCTCCTGTGAACCATGATTACTCAATGGGCTGAACTAGCTAACAGCCTCTGTCCTTGAGTTTGAATTTATTTTATAAAGCCGTGTCCTCTCATTGTTTCCTCACTTATTGAAGGCTTAAATCCCTCCCAACTCTATTTGCTTTAACCTTTAAACCGTGGATACCATTTTCTTGTGTAGAAAAGGCAAAGGAAAACCTGGCTTTGAAGTAGTCCTGGTCTCCCTTTATGTCTGTTAACTTACCATCTGCTCTCACTAATGGGCTTGGGTCTGTTTGGTCTTCTTAGCCAAAAGCTAATTTCAAAATACTATTTAGAGTTCCTGAGCATTTTCCATAAGCCTGGGATTCAATGCTCCTGACGTTCTTTTACTACAATCTTATCGCTGCACATTTTAAGATGTTCTTTTAATTGTCAATGTCATCTGGCAACTTGTGTTGTCATCTTGTGTTGCCAAATGCTCTCCTCAACCCCCAGGACCCTATTACTCCTGTCAACGTAAAACACACCATAAAACTCCCATCTTAATAAGAAAACAAATGAAAAAGAAAGCTACTGCTTCCCTTTAAAGAAAAACTGGTATTTCCTTTGCTTTTTAAAATTATTTTGAACTTTAACTACGGAAAATACCAACTATCTAAAAAGTAAAGAAAATGATGTAATGAAATCCCAAGAATCTCTCTCTCCACTTCAATAATTGCCAATATTTTGCTAATCTGTCATTTATATCTCTGTCCACTCCCACCTCCCATGTAGTTATCATTTTTGCAGTCCTTTTTCTGAAATAAAATATGCATACACAAGTATTACACTTGAAATACACAAAAATTAACTGCACAGTTTTGACAAATGGATATAGCTCCATAATCCAGAACTCTAGTGCCATACAGAACGTTTCCATCTCTTCAGAAAGCTCTCTTGGGCTTCCCCGTTGGTGCACTGGTTAAGAATCCGCCTGCCAAAGCAGGGGACACGGGTTCGAGCCCTGGTCCGGGAACATCCCACATGCCGCGGAGCAACTAAGCCCGTGCGCCACAACTACTGAGCCTGTGCTCTAGAGCCTATGAGCCACTACTACTGAGCCCGCGAGCCACAACTACTGTGCCCGCGTGCCTAGAGCCTGTGCTCCACAAGAGAAGCCACCGCAATGAGAAGCCCGGGCACCTCCTCAGCAAAGCGTAGCCCCCGTTCGCCACAACTAGAGAAAGCCCGCGCACAGCAACAAAGACCCAGTGCAGCCAAAAATAAAATAAATTAATTTAAAAAATAATAAATTAAAAAAAAAAAAGAAAGCTCTCTTGTCTCTTCCCAGTCACTCCTCCAACAAGGGCACCCACAGTTGTATTTCTTTTCCCCTTAGGTTAGTTTTGCCTGCTCTAGCACCTCATATAAGTGCGGTATGAATTCTTCAGCATCAGGTTTCTTTTATTCATTGTTATGTCTGTGCTTTATCCATGTTGTCGGATGTATCAGCAGTTTGTTCCTTTGAACAATATACAATAAACATATGCATTGTGTGAATATGACAAACAGTTCACCCCTTCTCCTCTTGCACATCTGGGTTGTTTCCACTTTGGGACAGTTGTAACTAAAGCTGTTATTACCATTCTTGCATAATCAGTTTTCATGGGTAAACACCTAAAAGTAGAATTTCTGGGTCAAAAGATAGATGCATATTTAATTTTGTAAGAATTTGTCCAACCTTATTCCAGTGTGGTTGGACATAAGAGAGCCAGTTTCTCCCATAAAATGTTTGTTGTCATTTTTAAAAAATTTTAGCCATTCTGTTTGCTATATAAATAGTGTCTCGCTGTGCTTTTAATTTGCATTTCTCACATAGCCAATGATGCTGAACGCCTTTTCATGTGCTTAACAGCTGTTTGTGTATCATCTTTAAAAAAAAGAATTTTTTTAAGATTTTGAACTATTTAGTTGAATGTTAAACTTACTGAAAAGTTGAAAAAATAATAGTTTCCTTTTTGCCCTCACCCCATAATCCCTCATGTTATCATTTTACATAAGCATAGCATAATGATCGACTATGGGAAATTAATGTCAATTAAATAGCAACTGAATTAGATCTTACTTGTTGAAATGTATTTTAGTAAGTAAAAACTTATATGCTTCAAAACAACAATTATATTGAAAGGCATGTATCATAGTCTTCTACCTACTTAGCCCTCTCCTCCATTTCTGGCCACTCCTTCTGTATCCTTCTACTGTTTCTGTATTCACGTATGAATTATTTTATCACTCCCCTTTCTTAAACAAAAAGTAGCATATTATATAAACTCTCCTGTTCCTCACTTTTTTTTACTTAACAGCTTTCTGGAGATTTTATATAGCGGTGCATAAAGCACTTTGTCATCCTTTTTGCAACCACACTGTATTCCACTGTCAGGAGGTACTCTGCTTTATATAACTTCATGTATTTTTAAAGATTCTTCCATCCTCATCTTTGTCAGAGTGATCTTTGTTGATGGCGGTGTCAGAAATGCAACACCATCAAGTTGCTTTTAGAATTTCCGAGCAGGGGATTATAACCAAGGAAGTTCTGAAGTGAGAAGTACAGTCAGGTTGACCTTGTTGGGTGTTGGCAATCTTGAACTCTGAAACAGGAACCCTCCACATCATCACCTCCTTCACAGCGGACCGACCAAAGCCAGAGATGAAATCCACAGACAGCGAGAGGGTGGCTCTGCTGAACTCTACAGGAAATAGGGATGCCTCACGGATGACCCCAGCCCATCTAGTAGATGTACCTGCATAGACCGGCTCCAATAGCAGAAGGTTCTAGACAGAAAAGGGCAAAACCTCCAACTTCCAGGACCTGTTACTGAAGTACGAGGCTTCAAGGATGGAGAACGTCCCCTCCACCACCCCGTCACCCGGGACAGATGTCACCAGGTAACTCAGACACACACAGAGGAACGGGACTCCTTCACTCTAACCCAGAACCAAGCCAGCAGTGCACTTGAAGACCTCCAGGTCACTGAGTCTCAGACGCCTCTTCCCATCTGCTTTTCTTCTCAAGCCTGCCCTTCCCCTAAGACCCTGCAAGAGCTTTGGAGCTTGGTTCATGTCCTATCCTCATTCTGCGAAAGCATGGCTTCGAGGAAATTCCTCAAGCTCTCGCTCTTTTTTTTTTTTTTTTTTTAAATAAATTTATTTATTTATTTATTTTTGGCTGTGTTGGGTCTTTGTTGCTGTGCACGGGCTTTCTCTAGTTGCGGCGAGCGGGGGCTACTCTTCGTTGCGGTGCACGGGCTTCTCATTGCGGTGGCTTCTCTCGTTGCGGAGCACGGGCTGTAGGCACGTGGGCTTCAGTAGTTGTGACACGTGGGCTCAGTAGTTGTGGCTTGCGGGCTCTATAGCACAGGCTCAGTAGTTGTGGCGCACGGGCTTAGTTGCTCCGTGGCATGTGGGATCTTCCCAGACCAGGGCTCGAACCCGTGTCCCCTGCATTGGCAGGCAGGTTCTTAACTACTGTGCCACCAGGGAAGCCCCCCCCCCCAAGCTCTCTTAATCTCCATAATCTTGTCTTTATATTAGGCTAAAATATTTCACAGAGTTCTTAGGAAACTCAGCCTCAAGTCCCTTTTCCAGCTGAAATCTCTACAGGGAGTCCCCATTGCCTTAAGGATAAAATTCCAAGCCCGAGTTGCAGAAAGATATATGGTATCACTTTATGTTTATAAACACTTAAACTGTGTAAAACAAACACCGTTTCGGAATGCACGACCCTGTTACAAAAGTATGAAGATGTGAATAAGGATGGCAAACAACAGTTCACAACGGTGCACATATCTAGGGGAAGAGAGAAGGAAAATGCAATCAGGGAGGGGTACACAAGAAGCGTCATTTAATAAACACCATTAAATGAAAGAGAGCCTCTCCCCTGGTGTTGGTCCACAGACATAAATCCCTCCACTGTCAGCCCTCTTCTTGGTTCCATGGCTCTTATGCCTGAACTAGGCTGGCTGAACCTGCCTGGTATGAAATCCCGTATTCACACAATCCTAAGATGTCACAAACAGCATTTGCTGGACTAACAACCCTATGAAATAAAATTACAACAGAGGCACTAAAGTTTTTGTTAGTAAAAGGAAGAAGTCAAGTTTTAAGTTCATACTCCATCAAGAGCTGGAGAATTGGAACTATTTTTAATTTAAGCTTGATGTAGTGAGTTTAAGCATGGGACTAATACAAAATTCACAAGTCGGTGGAAAACAAGACTTAAAATACACTACTTCACAGAGCAGTCGGGGAGAAGTTGCATTCCTACTGTTTTTCCATTTATTTAATCATTGGACTGCAGGCTTCCTTATTCTCCCCGCTAAGTATTTGAGTTGAAACAAAGGAAAACATTTTTCAGTCTAGATGGATTAAACCTACTATATCTTATTTTTCTTCAATGTGCCAATGACTGCAACAATTTGATTATCATGTACACGGGGAGGCTGAAATAAAAATGGTTTACTAAGAGAACACTGTCTCTGATAAATCCTTTGCATGTGGATGTTCCACTTGTGTATTGAAGGAACTGAAATACTATACACTGTCACCTTTTGGCTACTTTATTCTAAAGACACAGAGCAAAGGAAGGAAGAAAGGAAGGAAGGAAGGAAAGAATAAAAGAGAGAGGAAGGACATATATGCAAGGAGAGGGGGAGACTGCACAGGGTATCCTGCTAGAATTTTCCACTCTGTGCAGGGTATATTTTGTGTGCGTGTGTGCATGGTATTTATAAAGTCAAGATTGCATCCAGCAAAAGGCGGCATGCTCGGATACAAGTCATTAAGATTTAGTGAAGAATTACTCACAATTGTGTGAGAAACTGGCTCAGGGGGCGTGAGGGAGTGCACGGCGTGGGGTGTGGAAGTCCTGTGAGTTTAGGTACAGAGGGAGCCATTCCTACCCTGGGTCTGAGGGACCAGGCACCGGAATCCAGAAACGGGGAGCCCCCTGCACCAGCTAGTGTGGTCTCATAGGGAAAGAGCAGGGAGGATCATAGCCTGACCTCCCTCCTGAAACTCCTTTGGATGCCCTGTGGATAATCCAGCAGTTCCCCAACAGTCCAACTGATGCGAAGCAAAGGACAAAGGGATCTGTTCATGCAGCCCACTATGGGTCAGCCATCTGGAGCCCAGAGGAGGGCAGAAGACGGTTGGGAGGGAATCTGAAGTGGATAATGTTCAATGCAATGTTCAAGCGTCGCTGGGGATTGGGGAGACTTAGTCATTTGCGCTAGATGCCGTGATACTCAAACTCCACTCCTCCATTTTTAACTGAGACCGTCTCCAAGGAGACCATGCCTGGAGCAGGCAGGGAGCCCACCACAATGTTTGATTTCTTTGCTTGCTCACTATTTATTCTTTCCTATTAGACTCCAATTTATTCTTTCACTATTTGTTTGTTTGTTTATCCAGTTTATTCTTTCACTGTTTGTTTATGTATGTATGTATGTATCTATTTACCTATCTATCTATTTCATTTATTCTTTCACTATTTATTCTTTCCTGTTAGACTCTGACCGTGCTGGGCCTTCTCTTCTTTTTTTTTTTTTTTTAAATCAGTCATCAATTTTATACACATCATTGTATACATGTCAATCCCAATCTCCCAATTCAGCACACCACCATCCCCACCCCACCGCGGTTTTCCCCCCTTGGTGTCCATACGTTTGTTCTCTACATCTGTGTCTCAACTTCTGCCCTGCAAACCGGTTCATCTGTACCATTTTTCTAGGTTCCACATACATGCGTTAATATACGATATTTGTTTTTCTCTTTCTGACTTACTTCACTCTGTATGACAGTCTCTAGATCCATCCACGTCTCAACAAATGACCCAATTTCGTTCCTTTTTATGGCTGAATAATATTCCATTGTATATATGTACCACATCTTCTTTATCCATTCTTCTTTATCCATTCGTCTGTCGATGGGCATTTAGGTTGCTTCCATGACCTGGCTATTGTAAACAGTGCTGCAATGAACATTGGGGTGCATGTGTCTTTTTGAATGATGGTTTTCTCTGGGTCTATGCCCAGTAGTGGGATTGCTGGGTCGTATGGTAGTTCTATTTTTAGTTTTTTAAGGAACCTCCATACTGTTCTCCGTAGTGGCTGTATCAATTTACATTCCCACCAACAGTGCAAGAGGGTTCCCTTTTCTCCACACCCTCTCCAGCATTTATTGTCTGTAGATTTTCTGATGAAGCCCATTCTAACTGGTGTGAGGTGCTACCTCATTGTAGTTTTGATTTGCATTTCTCTAATGATTAGTGATGTTGAGCATCTTTTCATGTGCTTCTTGGCCATCTGTCTGTCTTCTTTGGAGAAATGTCTATTTAGGTCTTCCACCCACTTTTGGATTGGGTTGTGGGCCTTCTCTTTCTTGTATCCCAGGTACGAGCACCGTGCTTACACATCAAGGAAGTTCAAAAAAACAGGTACTTAGTAATCGGGAACGAATTCAAAAATATCCACGTGGCACCATTAGACACAAAGATAGATGCTGTTTAACAGTTGGCATTCTGTCCTTTTTAAAAAAATTTTATTTATTTATTTTTGGCTGCATTGGGTCTTTGTTATTGCGTGTGGGCTTTTCTCTAGTTGCAGCGAGCGGAGGCTACTCTTCGTTGCGGTGTGCAGGCCTCTCATTGCAGTGGCTTCTGTTGCGGAGCATGGGCTCTAGGCGCACGGGCTTCAGTAGTTGTGGCATGCAGGCTCAGTAGTTGTGGTGCACGGGCTTAGGTGCTCCCCGGCATGTGGGATCTTCCTGGACCAGGGCTCAAAACCATATCCCCCTGCACTGGCAGGTGGATTCTTAACCACTGCGCCACCAGGGAAGTCTGGCATTCTGTTCTAATTGCATCTCCAGAACCCAGTCTGTAAACTGAAGTCACAGGATGTGCAGCTACCATGGAAAATGATGTCCTTCTCTGGTTCAAAGGAGGAAGGGAAGCATTCATCTAGGGTTAAATCTGTCCATTCTAAAACAACCCAAGTGCCCAACAACAGACGATTGGCTTAAGAAGATGTGGTACCTATACATAATGGAATATTACTCGGCCGTAAAAAAGAATGAAATAATACCATTTGCAGCAACGAGGATGGACCTTGAGATGATCATACTAAGTGAAGTCAGACAGAGAAAGACAAATGTTATATGATATCATTTATATGTGGAATCTAAAAAATAATACAAATGAATCTATATACAAAACAAAAACAGACTCACAGACATAGAAAACCAACTTCTAGTTACCACAGGGGAAGGAGGTAAAGGATAAATTAGGGGTATGGGATTAACAGATACACACTACCATACATAAAATAGATAAGCAACAAGGATTTCCTGTATAGCACAGGGAACTATATTCAATATGTTATAATAACTTATAATGGAAATAATCTGGATATATATATGTGTGTGTGTATATATATATATGTATATATATATATATATATATATATAAAACTGAATCACTCTGCTTTACACCTGATACACAATATTGTAAATCAACTATACTTAATTTATTTTTTTTAATGTGCATTCTAGGAGTTTCTCCCAAAACCTTTTCTCAAGTCACAGGACTATGCTACTGCAAGTCTGCTCATACAAGACAAATCACTCTAACAGAAGCAAATAAGTAGCCTCAGGAAAAGTTCAGACCCAGCCTATTATAGGTAAGTGTGCCCATTGGCTGAGATCTGACACTGCATAGAGAACAAGGGCAGATTTTCAGATGGTAGAATTTCTCTTAACTACTTTCATGGGATTAAAATATCAACATCCCATAAGTCCTGCAAAGAACACTATGAATTTCAACCTCTTCATCAGCTGAAAAAAGTTACAAACCACAATCAGGACCCATGTGGGGTGTCCCCAACATTAATACCTTTTTTTCCTCCCTTTGATCCTCATGGAAAGCTCTTACCAGGCATATCAATCAATAATAAGATACTTAGAAGCTCCTTCTTTAGGAGAAATGCCCCATCTTCTATGAATTTCACTCAGGTTAGACTTTGGCCAGCTTTACTTCTTGCTTCTAGTGATTTGCATTATGGAAAAATAAGCATCTTTCAGACTAAATATCTATCACTTTATTGAATGTGCTTCTTAAAATTACATATACCCATAGGACCCCACCCTCATCCTACATATCCTGCATTCAATGGTTTCTCCATCTCTCCACCCCGCTGTACACACACACACACACCCCTCTTCTCCTTCTTCACATATATATATTTTTTGACCATGCCGCGTGGCTTGTGGAATCTTGGTTCCCCAACCAGGGATCGAACCCGTGCCCCCTGCAATGGAAGCACCACAGAGTCCCAGCCACTGGACTGCCAGGGAATTCCCTCCCTCTTCACATTGACTAGCTGTAGCCCAAGACCTAAGAGCACATAATGAGCTCCACCCTTAGAAATAAAAGGAGGGCAGAATGGTAGAGGTTAAAAGGAGAGCAGCCAAGCAAATCAAAATGTATAAGCCAGACAGCAGCCGGGACACATCAGTGGGATTCCATTCTTTCTTTCAGCAAATGTTCATGGAGTCCCTCTATGTACCAGAGACTCTCCTAGTCTTTGTACGGCAATGAACAAAAAAGCCAAAATCCTCACGCTCGTGGAGCTGGCTTCTGGTCAGGGGAGACTCTTAATAAACATCATAAATAAGTAGATCGCATAGTGTACTAGAACGTGATACATGCTATGGAGGAAAACACAGCAGGGAGAAGAGGCAGGTTCTACACTTAAGACGGATGTAGTTAAGACTTAAGCAAACTTCTCTCATTTATTTATGGTTGTTATTTTTTTTAATTACCCTTCCATTTTTTTGCCCTTTAGTCTCAAATAGGAAAACCTTTAAAACATAGCACTTTATGTAGAAAAAGTGTGTTTGAGGCAAATCCATTCTGCATTCTGCTGGGGGCCAGGCTATAGGGGGAGCCAAAGAGATAGAAGGAGATTTTGCAGCTTTAAAGGATTTTTCTGCATTTCGAACTATTTCACATTTTTTAAAAATATTATATTAAAACATTTAAAGAGAGAGCAGAGAAGCAAATTGAATTTCTGGATCCTCGGCTTGGAAGCCATTTGGAGAAAAGAAGTACTCCTAGGATTTCAACTGTTGAAACACCATATGAACTCTGCCCCATAGAACATTCTGAGATGAAGAAAATCTTCCAGACCCCAGTCCTTCCTAATCTGAAATGAAATGTCCCCACTGGACCCCATGCCATTAACCAACATGAGTCTCCTCTTGTCTCTTCTCCACAGACATCAATTCAGATCAATTTCAACAGTAAGTAGGACTTTAAGGCTAGTTCCCTGACTCTGTATTATCAGGTCCCCACCAAAAGGACCCTTAAAATATACAAGTGCTATCCTTATTCCACTGACTCGAACTATGTCATATCAGGGGGAGGATGAACAAAAGACACAGTTCTAACAAGTATCCGGTTCAGAAAAATTCTCTACTTAAGCAAAACTGGTTGTTTTAAGAAAACGTCAACATGTTTAGTCTCTCCTCGGAGATAACTGGCAGTCAATTTCCAGTGAAAATCCTCCATTTCTTCTAACTAAATAGATAAAAGGTCAACTGGGATGCTGTTGTAGACTGGGTTCCCCAGAAGAAGTCCTCGAGATGAAAAAGTGATTTTTTGTGTGTGTGGACTCACTCCCACAGAAGAACTTTGAAAACAGGAGGTGACATCACCAGGGTTAGGGGAGCTGAGATATTTCTATTTGCACACTGTCAGTCACTGGATAAAGGCTGCCCCTGAAGGTGCAGAGATTCCCAGGGGATTCCTGCCCGACCAAAGCAGCAGCCTGAGACTCGGTAAGTAAAGTGGAATCTAAGAGCGTGTGTGAAGTTCACCCACAGCATTTGCAGACAAGCTGATTATATAATAAAGTCCTACAGAAGCCCTTTGGGGGAGAAAACATGAAATGCCATGGAAAGGACTATCTAAAGAAAAGGATGGTATAACTAGTCTTCTCTGGCACAGCTCTGATGCTAAATCAGAAAGATGAGAACCTGACCAAAAGGGCGCCGCGGTCATGTGACCATTTGGTTTTTATTTCCAGGAATCTAAAAGGCAAAGTTTCCGCATCGGAGATAATTGGCACTTGATGGCGCTCTAGACCCACGCCTTCCTCTGCTCACTGTGACTGTTAAACCAGACTCGGGAAGCCAAATGCAAAGCCAGGATCCCTGCACCGGAGACCAAGATCCAAGGGAGGGCTTAGCATGGCAGTCAGACAACGCCGAACAAGATAAACCGAGTCTGGGGAAATGCAAATCCATGCAAATACTCCAGACAGAGAGGGTTATCTGCAGGACTGAGTGAAAGGAACCCAACTGGGTATGTTTATAAGACCATGCATAATTTAAGTTAGTTTAGCATGACCACATTTTAATTTAATGGAAATGTTTGAACTTGGGATACACACTTAAATGCAGGCAATTCAAATTCATGCCAATACACCAGGCAAATACTTAAGCTTCAGTATCACACCCTTTTTTTTAAAAAAGAGTTTTTGACGCGGACCATTTTTAACATCTTTATTGAATTCGTTACAATATTGTTTGTTTCATGCTTTGGTTTTTTGGCCGCGAGGCATGTGGGATCTTAGCTCCCCGACCAGGGATCCAACCCACACCCCCTGCAGTGGAAGGCGAGGTCTTAACCACCGGACCACCACCCTTTTTCTTTTAGTAGCTATGTCACAACAGTAAGTTTACACGTCAAAGTAACAGAAAAGATATTCTCTTCCCCAAACTGCTTCCATCTCAGAAGCTCTTTCCAGGCATATGACGGCAAGACCACCACGTGTGCACTCATGCGATCACAAACTTTATATTTACCAGTGTTTGGGTGTTCCTGAAGAATTTAAAGGGATACAGCAGGGAGCCAGTCGCAAAGATGTTCTCAGAAAATAACCCAACAAAGGAGAAAAACATGTAATGTTCTTGCCTGCTGTGGGCAGAGCCCAGAAATAGATGTTATATCAGGCACGACCAGGACCTGGTTTTAGGGGGCGGAAATAGGTGTACAAGAATTCTTTTTTTTTTTTTTCTATGTATTTATTTATTTAGTTAGTTATTTAGTTTTGGCTGTGTTGGGTCTTCGTTGCTGCGTGCCGGCTTTCTCTAGTTGCGGCGAGCGGGGGCTACTCTTCGTTGCGGTGCGCGGGCTTCTCATTGTGGTGGCTTCTCTTGTTGTGGAGCACGGGCTCTAGGTGCGCGGGCTTCAGTAGTTGCAGCACATGGGCTCAGTAGTTGTGGCTCGCGGGCTCTAGAGCGCAGGCTCAGTAGTTGTGGCGCACGGGCTTAGTTGCTCCGCGGCATGTGGGATCTTCCCAGACCAGGGCTCGAACCCATGTCCCCTGCATTGGCAGGCAGACTCTTAACCACTGCACCACCAGGGAAGCCCAAGAATTCTCTTTTAAGACATGATACCACATCTTAAATTTATACCAAGTAATACTTTAAAGGAAATCAAAATAGTTTATCCTCCCAAAGATCCTTCAAAGGCGATGGCTAAGACATAGATTTGAATGCAGTGGTTGATTTATAAATCCCTTCCTTCCTCCCTCCTTCCTCCTTCCCTCCCTCCCTCCTTTCCTTCCTTCATCTCTCCTTCCCTCACTCCCTCATTTCCTTTTCTCATTCTAATAACACTGCAATTATAGAATTCCTATAAGGTGCCTATGCAATCCAGAACCTTTGAAAATATTAAAAGGCAACAGTGACAACAGTATGGAAAGTAAAAGAAGGTACACCTCGAACTTAAAGTATGGGAGAGAAGCTGGAGTCGGGGCTACCTGGAGACTTTGGCAAGAAGGGAAGACAGGCAAGACCCCCAGGGTGCTGGAAATCCTCCATTTCCTCATCTGGGTGGATGTTCCACAGGGTTTTCATAAAACAAAATTCATTGAACAGTACAACTAAAATGTTTGCACTTTATCGTAGGTATTTCAAGTGTCAGTAGGGAGAGAAACATAAAAAGATAAATGTAGGGGGCTTCCCTGATGGCGCAGTGGTTAAGAATCCGCCTGTCAATGCAGGGGACACGGGTTCAAGCCCTGGTCCGGGAAGATCCCACATGCTGCGGAGCAAGTGAGCCCATGCGCCACAACTACTGAGCCTGAGCTCTAGAGCCCGTGAGCCACAACTACTGAAGCCCGTGCGCCTAGGGCCCATGCTCCGCAACAAGAGAAGCCACCGCAATGAGAAGCCCGCGCACTGCAACCAAGAGTAGCCCCCCGCTCGCCACAACTAGAGAAAGCCCGTGCACAGGAACGAACCCCAGCGCAGCCAAAAATAAAAACCTAAAACAAAATAAAATAAGATAAATGTAGAAATGCCTATGAGTGAGATAAGCTCATATTTAGCTCCTCCTAGCTGTGTCTGTGGGTGCTGGTATGTACTTTTGTGTATGTGAGCGTGTGTATATGTGTGGAATTGCACATAGTATTCTGAACCACTTTTCCCCTCGATAATAAATGTGAATGTTTTGTCATGTCGTTTATATTCTTCTGCCTGCTGCCTTTTAAAGATCATCATATCCCATCATATGGTTTTCAACCATTCCTCTATAGTAAGGCGTTTAGGCTGTTTTCTAGTTTGGACCATTCAAATCACACCCTTAACAAACATCCTTGTCGTTTATTGTATATTCAGTATGTTGCTACTTTGTTGTACAGTTAAAATATGTTCTGTGCTTGTCATCTTAAGTTGCCTCCCTTAATGAATCTTCTGATGCCCTAACAGACTGGACGAATCATAAGATGAATGCTGGACACAGCTATTTCATATTTGAATGTTGAAAAGAACACCACATTTTCATTTCATTCTACAGTTCCTGAAGACCTACTTGGTGCCAAGCGCTTTAACGGGAGGAGGGAAAGGGGAGGGAAAAACTTCCAAAGTGACTAGGATGTGGCTCATGCTGTAAATAACGCAGGGTTTCCCAATCTCGGTCCCACTGACACTGTGGGCATGGTGATTCTTTGGAGTAGGGGTGCTGTCCTATGCATTCTAGGATGTTTAGCAGCATCCCTGGCCTCCACCTAATGGACACCAGCGCCTCCCAGTCGTGACAGCCAAGAATGTCCAGACACTGTCTCCTGTCCCTTGGGGACCAGGCTCACCTCCAGTTGAGAACCACTGTCCTACATAAATAATGTCAATATAATGTAATAGGTGCTGTGAGGGAGATACTGCAAAACGTTTAGGAAAGTAGAGGACGATTCTTCTGGGGTCAGCATGTGTGATGTTTGAGCTAGATTATAAAACAGGATGCCCCCAGGTAGACCAGGAGGCAAGAACTAATCCACGTAGAAGGAAACTGGCAGACATATGTGTCTTTGAAAGGGTGGGCACAGACCATTATGGAAAATGGAGTTTAATTGGTGAGGCTCCCCAGGGAGACTGAGGCTCATCGTGAAGGCCCTTGTATCTTTGATAGGAATACAAACGCTATCCTTTAGAAAACAGGAAATATGGAAGGTTCTTAAACAAGAGAACCATCATCAGAGGTCAGATGTGTGACTTAGAAAGTGCTTTCCACTGATTATGTAGAGAGGTATTTGAAGTTAGGACAGACTTCAAGAAGGATAAAGGAATTTGGAGGTCACTGTCAGATTCCAGAAAAGCAGCCAGTCTCATATAACCAATATAAAGATGTATTAATATGGAGACTCCAAAAGGGAAGTGATCCTTCCACTTTTACTGGATTAGGGGGGACATTTCAGTGAAAGAGAACTTGTAAGTGAAAATCTTTATCATCTTCTTCCCTCCCACACTAATTTCCATTATTTATATTTGCATCCTAGTTGTTAATTAGAAGATCTAAGGAAAAGATTTTGCAACCTGAATTCTCTCCCTATAAAAACTTTGGTTTTATTGTGAATGCCTAAGAGAGAGGGGGAAAAAGCAATGTGAGGATTCATGCTCTTGGAACAAAGTGGTTTAAAAACATATTGGATCTCATGTACCATCCCATTCAACCTAAAACATAAATAGGAGATGCACTCTTCATTTACAATTTCTGCAATGTTTCACTGGCTTTAAAATGTCTGGAAGGTGGAAGCAACCTAAGTGTCCATCACCAGATGAATGGATAAAGAAGATGTGGTATTATCTACTGGAATATTACTCAGCCATAAAAAGGATGAAATAATGCCATTTACAGCAAAATGGATGGACCTAGAGATTATCGATTATCATACTAAATGAAGTAAGTCAGACAGAGAAAGACAAATATCATATGATATCACTTATATGTGGAATCTAAAAAAATGATATAAATGAACTTATTTACAAAACAGAAATAGACTCAAGGACATAGAAAACAAACTTATGGTTGCCAAAGGGGAAAGGGGGAGGGACAGGTAAATTAGGAGGATGGGATTAACAAATACACACTACTATATATAAAATAGATAAACAGCAAGGACCTACTCTATAGCACAGGGAACTATACTCAATATTTTATAATAACTTATAAGGGAAAATGTATGTATAACTAAATCATTGTGCTATACACCTGAAACTAACAGGATAGTGTAAGTCAACTATAATTTTCAACAAAAGTCTGAAAGGGATGATTCCTTTCTGTCTTCCATGAATCCAGTATACCAGAAGGATGTCAGCTTCTACCTCTGTGTTGGGTTGATAAAGTTTAACATCTTAGAAAACAATCTTAATGCAATCTCTCAGGTGGACTATTCCATCCTTCCTCCACTGGATCGGACCAAAGTTGAAAAACATTGGTGAAAGGTAAATGAAATTTGACACTAGATTCCAAAAAGCCAAGCAGATTGTCTGTTGCAAAGGTGTTAAGCAGGAAAATGAGGGAATAAAGCATAGGAGCTATCTCAATAGTAAGGACTCACATACTCCAGTTTCTTGGTTGCTAATTCATTCCTGTTCTCATATTATTAACTAGCTTAAGTGCTCTTGAATCACACCTACTACTAAACTGTCCATGCAGAATATGTAAAGATACTAGGCAAAAAAAAAAAAAAAAAAAAACTGTGACTCTCATGGACAGAATAAGCAGCTGTCGATGACTGCTTAAACAGATGCTCTATATACTCAGGTGTAAATTTCTAAGGTGCAAATCATTTCTGAATGTTAATGCTCCTCCATGCTTCCCTGTGTGGTCCAGGGCAAATGACTTCCTCTGCACTGGGACACCTGCTCAGGAAAAGAAGTCCCATTGAAAGACAAAGAGAGGATACCTGGGCTTGTAGAGAGCACACCTGGGCTTGTCCTGTGAGCAGAGGAGGGGGAAAAAAAGTGCTGAAGCTCTAAGGAATTTACCAAATGGGAACATTGCTCCCAGAAGCCAATTTCATATCCTCATTAAGATAAAACAAAACCCAAACATCTTTCCAAATTGAGAGAAGCTGTCAGTGCTGGGAAGCAGTACAAAGCTGAATAGGCTTCAAACATACATGAGACTGATGCAAACCTGACTTGTAAAGCTCAGTACCTTGTTCCTCATTGGCCTTTTGGCTTATTCTTATTCCTCTAAAGGAAATAAGAATAAAGCTCCTAAGCCTTATTCCCTCATTTTCCTCCTTAACACCTTTGCAACAGAAAATCTGCTTGGCTTTTTGGAATCTTATTTCCTCTGCATCTTAGGAAACCAAATCCTGGCACTTGGTTGGTGCTTCCATAAAATGTCAACAAGTGGCATGTGGACCAGGGAAAGACATATTGACTAAACTCTTACTGTGTGGGTCAGCGAGGCAAATACAGAAAGGAGGGGGTAATAAAACATATAGACAATGTCAAAAATAAATGTTCCTTTAGATATGCAGATTTTGGAAAACATCTTCCTAGAAATCTGGACATTAATTTGTCAGTTTTTAAAAAAATTTTATTGAATTATAGTTGATTTACAATGTTGTGTTAATTTCTGCTGTACAGCAAAGTGATTAAGTTTTATATATATATATATACATATATATATTCTTTTTCATATTCTTGTCCATTATGGTTTATCACAGGATACTGAATATAGTTGCCTGTACTATACAGTAGAACCTTGTTTTTTATCCATTTTATATATAATAGTTTGCATCTGCTAATCCCAAACTCCCAATCCTTCCCTCCCCTCACACCCCAATGTGCAATGTTTAAAAAGAAAACATGTCATACTCAACTGCTTCAGTAAACTGCTCCATTATGAATACATCTGGGGTAAAAAAAAAAAAATGTGTCTTTGCTACACATACACACACGACACATAACTATCTTTAGACTATGCATTCTGCCAGTAGATAATGGAAAGACAGAATGATGCAGTAGGAAGTGTATTCATCTGTGCCACTTGCAAACTGTAAGGCTTTAAGCAACATGTTTGCCCTCTTTGGGATTTTCTTCCTCATCTGAAAATAAAAAGAGGTCCTGCACCAGAATATTTGAGAGTGGCAAATTCTTAAGCCTGCCTACAGTGTTCAGACAGGGGGTATAAGTGAGTGTTCTGAGGGCAAGAGGCAAGGCAAAAGGAGGTGATGGAGCTTGTGTTGCACTGGGAATTTCACACCATCAGTGTCAAACCTGCAAGACATCTCCCATTAAGACATTTTTGATTCATATAATGGACTTTATATATGCCCAAATAGCAAGTTTAAGGTACATAAGAGGGAAGACTCGGGTATTTACTTCTCGATAAAGCATTCAACAGACCTTAGTTTTTGCTATCATTGCTACTATTCATCTCATGGTAGCTTTAGCTGTTCTAGACAATTGGTTGCAGATAACACTATCTGTTGTAGAGAATTTAAGCACAGAAGGATCTATGGGGGCATATAGATAGCTCATAGTCTTTGGAAGGGATGCAAAAGTAGACCCAAAGATATATTTCCAAGAGAATCTCCTAGAACCACAGCGAAGAACTGGGTTGATAAAGGAGCAGCTATATGGTTCCATCAGTAAGCGACTGCCAAAAGCCATCCTCATGAACCATGCTGCCACTGTAGTCAACATAAAACCACGTTAGCACCTGAACCACAGGAGAGGCTAGACATGGGTTTTCCTTGTATTGTTTGCTTGTTATAATCTGTGGTGCAAAGTCAGAATTTACGAGAGGATATATGAAATGAAGAGATGATGCTTCAAAGATTTTAAGACACATAGGTATAAATATTGCTAACAATTCAACACTCGTGGCCACTAACTTGAAGGTTGTAGACTGAAAGATGAACAATGGGTGTATTTTTCCTTTGGGAACATACAAGGAGAAATGATTGGCATGATCATGAACAATGATTATTTATATGTTTCTTGGATAAATTACATATCCCAGGGAAGTTTGTGGACTTCGCTTTTGGTATTTGCCCTTGAGAGAAAACCTCTAGATTGATAGCTAAAATCTTAATTGCTACTCAGGCAATTAACCTATCCCCTGAAACTTAAAGGCCTTTCCGAGATGGAATTTAAGAATTTAAGATGTTTGCATTATGAGCATAAACAAACTTAATAGGGGTGACCAAAGCTCTCCTATTGCAAAGACAGACAAGAGATGAGAAGAAAAAGAAGGAGGAAGTGGAGGAGGGGGAAGAAGCAGTTTTTGTTTTAGGGAAAATATAGAGGTGAATGTTTAAAAGAAAACAGTTAATATTGATTTTTTATTTCAATTTTTGAATTTTATTTTTTTTTATACAGCAGGTTCTTATTAGTCATCAATTTTATACACATCAGTGTATACATGTCAATCCCAATAGCCCAATTCATCACACCACGACCCCCACCACCCCACGGCTTTCCCCCCTTGGTGTCCATACGTTTGTTCTCTACATCTGTGTCTCAATTTCTGCCCTGCAAAACGGTTCATCTGTACCAATTTTCTAGGTTCCACATACATGCATTAATATACGATATTTGTTTTTCTCTTTCTGACTTGCTTCACTCTGTATGACAGTCTCTAGATCCATCCACGTCTCTACAAATGACACAATTTCGTTCCTTTTTATGGCTGAGTAATATTCCAGGGTATATATGTACCACATCTTCTTTCTCCATTCGTCTGTCGATGGGCATTTAGGTTGCTTCCACGACCTGGCTATTGTAAATAGTGCTGCAATGAACATTGGGGTACATGTGTCTTTTTGAATTATGGTTTTCTCTGGGTATATGCCCAGTAATGGGATTGCTGGATCATATGATAATACTATTTTTAGTTTTTTAAGGAACCTCCATACTGTTCTCCATAGTGGCTGTATCAATTTACATTCCCACAAACAGTGCAAGAGGGCTCCCTTTTCTCCACACCCTCTCTAGCATTTGTTGTTTGTAGATTTTCTGATGATACCCATTCTAATTCGTGTGAGGTGATACCTCATTGTAGTTTAGATTTGTATTTCTTTAATAATTAGTGATATTGAGCAGCTTTTCATGCGCTTCTTGGCCATCTGTATGTCTTCTTTGGAGAAATGTCTATTTAGGTCTTCTGCCCATTTTTGGACTGGGTTGTTTGTTTTTTTAATATTGAGCTGCATGAGCTGTTTATATATTTTGGATATTAATCCTTTGTCCATTGATTTGCTTGCAAATATTTTCTCCCATCCTGAGGGTTGTCTTTCCGTCTTGTTTATGGTTTCCTTTGCTGTGCAAAAGCTTTGAAGTTTCATTAGGTCCCATTTGTTTATTTTTGTTTTTATTTCCATTACTCTAGGAGGTGGATCAAAAAAGATCTTGCTGTGATTTATGTCAAAGAGTGTTCTTCCTATGTTTTCCTATAAGAGTTTTATAGTATCCGGTCTTACATTTAGGTCTCTAATCCATTTTGAGTTTATTTTTGTGTATGGTGTTAGGGAGTGTTCTAATTTCATTCTTTTACATGTAGCTGTCCAGTTTTCCCAGTAGTATAGTCATTTTCACAATATTGATTCTTCCAATCCAAGAACATGGTATATCTCTACATCTGTTGGTATCATCTTTAATTTCTTTCATCAGTGTCTTATAGTTTCCTTCATACAGGTCTTTTATCTCCCTAGGTAGGTTTGTTCCTAGGTATTTTATTTTTTTGTTGCAGTGGTAAATGGAAGTGTTTCCTTAATTTCTCTTTCAGATTTTTCATCATTAGGGTATAGGAATGCAAGAGATTTCTGTGCATTAATTTTGTATCCTGCAACTTTACCAAATTCATTGATTAGCTCTACTAGTTTTCTGGTGGCATCTTTAGGATTCTCTATGTATACTACCATGTCATCTGCAAACAGTGACAGTTTTACTTCTTCTTTTCCAATTTGTATTCCTTTTATTTCTTTTTCTTCTCTGATTGCCATGGCTAGGACTTCCAAAACTATGATGAATAATAGTGGTGAGAGTGGACATCCTCATCTTGTTCCTGATCTTAGAAGAAATGCTTTCAGTTTTTCACCATTGAGAATGATGTTTGCTGTGGGTTTGTCGTATATGGCCTTTATTATGTTGAGGTAGGTTCCCTCTATGCCCACTTTCTGGAGAGTTTTTATCATAAATCGGTGTTGAATTTTGTCAGAAGCTTTTTCTGCATCTATTGAGATGATCATATGGTTTTTATTCTTCAATTTGTTAATATGGTGTATCACATTGATTGATTTGCATATATTGAAGAATCCTTGCATCCCTGGGATAAATCCCACTTGATCATGGTGTATGAGATCCTTTCAATGTGTTGCTGGATTCTGTTTGCTAGTATTTTGTTGCGGATTTTTGCATCTATATTCATCAGTGATATTGGTCTGTAATTTTCTTTTTTTGTAGTATCTTTGTCTGGTTTTGGTATCAGGGTGATGGTGGCCTCATAGAATGAGTTGGGGAGTGTTCCTCCCTCTGCAATATTTTGGAAGAGTTTGAGAAGGATGGGTGTTAGCTCTTCTCTAAATGTTTGAGAGAATTCACCTGTGAAGCCATCTGGTCCTGGAATTTTGTTTGTTGAAAGATTTTTAATCACAGTTTCAACTTCATTACTTGTAATTGGTCTGTTCATATTTTCTATTTCTTCTTGGTTCAGTCTTAGAAGGTTATACCTTTCTAAGAATTTGTCCATTTCTTCCAGGTTGTCCATTTTATTGGCATAGAGTTGCTTGTAGTAGTCTCTTAGGATGCTTTGTATTTCTGCGGTGTCTGTTGTAATTTCTCCTTTTTCGTTTCTACTTTTATTGATTTGAGTCCTCTCCCTCTTTTTCTTGATGAGTCTGGCTAATGGTTTATCAATTTTCTTTATCTTCTCAAAGAACTAGCTTTTAGTTTTAATGATCTTTGCTACTGTTTTGTTTCTATTTCATTTATTTCTGCTCTGATCTTTATGATATCTTTCCTTCTGCTAACTTTGCGTTTTGTTTGTTCTTCTTTCTCTAGTTTCTTTAGGTGTAAGGTTAGATTGTTTATTTGAGATTTTTCTTGTTTCTTGAGGTAGGCTTGTATAGCTATAAACTTCCCTCTTAGAACTGCTTTTGCTGCATCTCACAGGTTTTGGATCATCGTGTTTTCATTGTCATTTGTCTCTAGGTAGTTTTTGATTTCCTCTTTGATTTCTTCAGTGATCTCTTGGTTGTTGAGTAACGTATTGTTTACCCTCCATGTGTTTGTGTTTCTTTATGTTTTTTTCCCTGTAATTCATTTCTAATCTCATAGCGTTGTAGTCAGAAAAGATGCTTGATATGATTTCAATTTTCTTAAATTTACTGAGGCTTGATTTGTGACCCAAGATGTGATCTATCTTGGAGAACGTTCCGTGTGCACTTGAGAAGAAAGTGTAATCTGCTGTTTTTGGATGGAATGTCCTATAAATATCAATTAAATCTATCTGGTCTATTGTGTCATTTAAAGCTTCTGTTTCCTTATTTATTTTCATTTTGGATGATCTGTCCATTGGTGTAAGTGAGGTATTAAAGTCCCCCACTATTATTGTGTTACTGTCGATTTCCTCTTTTATAGCTGTTAGCAGTTGCCTTATGTATTGAGGTGCTCCTATGCTGGGTGCATATATATTTACAATTGTTATATCTTCTTCTTGGATTGATCCCTTGATCATTATGTAGGTCCTTCCTTGTCACTTGTAACATTCTTTATCTTAAAGTCTATTTTATCTGATATGAGTATTGCTACTCCAGCTTTCTTTTGATTTCCATTTGCATGGAATATCTTTTTCCATCCCCTCACTTTCAGTCTGTATGTGTCCCTAGGTCTGAAGTGGGTCCTGTAGACAGCATATATATGGGTCTTGTTTTTGTATCCATTCAGCAAGCCTGTGTCTTTTGGCTGGAGAATTTAATCCATTCACGTTTAAGGTAATTATTGATATGTGTGTTCCTATGACCATTTTCTGAATTGTTTTCATTTGTTTTTGTAGGTACTTTTCTTCTCTTGTGTTTCCCACTTAGAGAAGTTCCTTTAGTATTTGTTGTAGGGCTGGTTTGGTGGTGCTGAATTCTCTTAGCTTTTGCTTGTCTGTAAAGCTTTTGATTTCTCCATCAAATCTGAATGACATCCTTGCCGGGTAGAGTAATCTGTGTTGTAGGTTCTTCCCTTTCATCACTTTAAGTATGTCATGCCACTCCCTTCTGGCTTGTAGAGTTTCTGCTGAGAAATCAGCTGTTAACCTTATGGGAGTTCCCTTGTACGTTAGCTGTTGTTTTTCCCTTGCTGCTTTCAATAATTTTTCTTTGTCTTTAATTTTTGCCAATTTGATTACTCTGTGTCTCGGCGTGTTTCTCCTTGGGTTTATCCTGTATGGGACTCTCTGCGCTTCCTGGACTTGGGTGGCTATTTCCTTTCCCATGTTAGGGAATTTTTGACTATAATCTCTTCAAATATTTTCTCTGGTCCTTTCTCTCTCTCTTCCCCTTCTGGGACCCCTATAATGAGAATGTTGTTGCATTTAATGTTGTCCCAGAGGTCTCTTAGGCTGTCTTTTCTTTTCATTCTTTTTTCTTTATTCTGTTCTGCAGCAGTGAATTCCACCATTCTGTCTTCCAGGTCACTCATCCGTTCTTCTGCCTCAGTTATTCTGCTATTGATTCCTTCTAGTGTAGTTTTCGTTTCAGTTATTGTATTGTTCATCTCTGTTTGTTTGTTCTTTAATTTTTCTAGGTCTTTGTGAAACATTTCTTGCATCTTCTCGATCTTTGCCTCCATTCTTTTTCCAAGGTCTTGGATCATCTTCACTATCATTATTCTGAATTCTTTTTCTGGAAGGTTGCCTATCTCCACTTCATTTAGTTGTTTTTCTGGGGTTTTATCTTGTTCCTTCATCTGGTACATAGCCCTCTGCCTTTTCATTTTGTCTATCTTTCTGTGAATGTGGTTTTTGTTCCACAGGCTGCAGGATTGTAGTTCTTCTTCAGTTAATATTGATTATATAATGTATTTTTTTCCCCAAAATCATGGAAGCAAATCCCTTACTTTCATATACATATAAAGGATGCATTTAGTAGAAGTCAAAGAAGATCTTCTATGGGCTAATCAGGTTAAGAAATCCTGAAACCTTCCCCATCTGCCCTAGGGTACTGTGGCTATACGGTGGATGAAACTTTTGTTCTGATCAGGGTTTCTCAGCCTCGGCAATACTGATTAGTCTCCAGCACTTTGTAGCCCTCTGCAGTCACGTATATCACATGCCTGAAAACTGGAGGCACCTGAGTTTGTGATCCTTAAATGTTCCGAGACTTCTATCTCTCTCTTTTTCAAAGCAGAGTATCTTTCGGGCTGTATTTCTTTGTGGTGCTTGGAGGGTGGGGAGTATCCTGTGCCCAGTACCACGGGTAGCAGCATCCCTGGCCTCCATCCACTAGATGTCAGTAGCCCCAGCTCCTTCCCCAACAAGGTGTAACAACCAAAAATGTCTCCATGTATGGCCAAATGTCCCCAGGGGGAAAAACTGCCTTCCTGCATTTAAGAATCTCTTCTCTAGATGTGAAGTCAAAGAAAAAAAATCCTTCATCTTAGGATTACTCTGTTATACATGAAAACAGAAAAGAATGAATAGGGTTTTTTTCCTTCTTGTGTTAAAATCATTACAAAATATAAAGTTATCCCTCCAAGACCTTTCCTTCCAATTGATGAAGAAAGAATCAGATTAATCAATTGGCTTCTCTGGCTGAAGGAGACTGAGGACATTCCTGTTTTCACTGGTCTGTTCACAGGGCCACGGCTTCCCTCACAGCCACAGAGCAGGCAAGCAGCCATAGAACATGAGCATCTGCTTGCATCTAATTCACACAATTTTCTTCTGTGACAAATTTCTCCCACATTCAACAAATGCCTAATTTCATTTTTATGATTTTTTTAGAAAGGTTGAACTCTTAAAAAAAGTCAGCAGACACAGCCACAATACAAGATTACATACTATTTTTTTTTCAAATGTCCATGCCAGATTTCTCGTCAGGGAACAAAATTACACATATCTTTAACAAGCACACAGTTAGTAAGAGCATCACTTCGTACTGTGTGTTATGACCCATAAATCACTAATGCATTTACATTTTAAATAAAATCAACAGTCGTGCCAATGCTAGGTGCCTTTGATCTTGTGCAGGTATATATTCCTTTCCTGGCTGGAATTGAAGATCGTAGGGAAAAAACCAGATTCAGGTGGGTATAAGCAAACCAGCTTTTGAAAATAATACAACGTTTTGTGTGTACGTGGCATTTGGTGGGCAAGGGGGACTGTGCAGAATTTATCAGGGAAGCTTCTGTTTTCTTTTCTGAAGACGTCATTCATAGCTCTACTAAAAGAATTACTCCACACAGTATAGGACACCCTGGGGATTCCATGGGCAAGTAATTAATTTCTTTCCTGTGTTAGGAGACCATTTGCAAGCTGTCTGGAAGCCAAGCGTCTGTCCTTTGAAATCATTTTTTAAAGAGTGGCTTACAGTTGTCAGTCACCATGACATAGACCATGGGAAATATCTATTTCATCTGAAGGACTGGCAGTGGGTGGCAGGGCAGATCAGTTTCATGCATTGCTAATAAGAAACAAACACAGCCCATTGGCAAGGGGGCAATAGTTTTCTTGATTATTCCTAAGCCTTGCTGGGGTCTGTTCAAAGCCCACACTCCTAGGAGTCTTGGCAATTGTTGCCTCTGATCCTCCTGATGTGTCTAATCAGACGTCGTGTAAACAGACAGCTGGCTTCTCCTACTGGTCAAACTTCAGCCTGGTTTTGCCATATACTCCATAGTTTGCCTTTGCTCAAGGAATGGGCCAGGATTTCCATGGCAAAGGTGATCATCAAAGCCAGATGTAACTGTATTTTGAAATTCTTACTAAATTCCAGAGCTGTCATACTTTGAAGGATTTCCTTCCGTTTCCTTTGTTGAATAATGTAGCAGCTACCAAAACAATAAATATGATTGGGAAGGACCAGAAAAATCCCTAAATTAAAAAATTGTAATAGCCTTTCATGGCAGGAATTACGGATTACACACCAAATCAAGTATGATTACATTAAAACTAGATTTTTCTCAAGCTTGGACTGGAAGACCTTCCCGACTTTTCTTTTCTTTTTTTTTTTTTTTTACTTAAACAACAGAAATTTATTTTCTCACAATTCTGGCGGCTGGAAGGTCCAATATCAAGTCTGTCAGGGTTTAGTTTCCAGTGGGAGCTTTCCTCCTTTGCAGATAACGACCTTCCAGATAACGACCTTATCATCCACCCTTGAGATACTTTCTCCCAAGGCCCACCACCTCTATCCCATGGGAACGTAGCTATTCACATCCAAATCTAGGGCTTAGATGACACACTGAAGAAGAACATAAATCGCCCACGGTTCCCACATCTGGTCCCAAATTATTGTAAAAGGACTCATGGTTGGTTTATTTGTATTTCTTTTATTTATTCATTCTAAAACTAAGATTTAAGAAAAACAAAAAGAAAAGAAAAAAAAACCACATACATAGTGTTTTCCAAGAGTGAAGGTGAGTTTTCCCTTGGACCTACTATCCTTGGGAAGGTACTGGTAGCATAATTGTCTTTGCAGAGTTACAGGGATGGGAGAGCTGCTGGTACGTGGAGTTCCCAGCTTGGTCCTCCATATCTGGTAGGTTTTCATCTACATCAGTTCTGCGGGACTTGTCGACCTCACCATCATGCTTTCCGACCTTCCACACAGATGGGTGCATGGAAATGGCCGCCAGGTCCCTTCCTGTGTTGCCTGTTCCACACGACACCTCCCCCACCCCAGATACGGTGCGATTCTTGCACCATCCAACACTTAGCAGTGATTACTGACTATCAGGCATCATTCTGGCCCCTCACATGGGTAACTCAGGCAATGCTCACAACATCCCTATGAGGAAGGAACCTGAGTTCTTCCAAAGAAGGAAATTAAGAAACTGAGACACAGTGAGTTGCAAATACTTGTACATAATAATGTCAGTGAGTGGTGGAACCAGCATTAGAAATACAGACACCTTACGAACAAGACTCACACACTCAATTTGTACCGATGGACACCACCCTATTATCCCTCTACACCCCACTCATCGTTCACTTAACTTGATGTCCGTGGCTGGATTTGCCCGTTGATTCACAAGTGTCTACCGAGTACGGAACGGATGTTAGATTCTATGCAAGATCCAGAGCAAATTAGACAGACACAGACCTGGCTCCATAGAGCTAGAAGCCTACTGTGTCAATGCTATTTTTCTTCACCTTACATATTTTATTGGGAAGCTGAAAGACATCCTATCTAAAGCCACAGGTGACATTGCATTGGAAGTGGTGAGCCTGGCTTTTAGGCTGTCTGATCTCTCCATGGTCTCCCCTGCTCTGAACGATTCTACTCTTGAACCTATTCCGAGCCACTGTTTCTTCTCTCACCTCTCTCCTTGCCCAGACACTCTTCCATCCTTATCACAGAGAAGCATAGATGGCCCAGGGCACATTCCTCCAGCTGCCAAAAAGTGCCTAGGTGGCTACAGAAATTGTTGCCAAAAAAGAATTGGATAAAGACAGATAAATATGTGCTAGTAGCCAAGAGAACAGAGTGCCCTAGACTAATGGGTTCTTTTCCTACCTGGATCCGCTCACCCTTCAAGTACACCCTAGACCCTCTCGTCAGAGCATTCTTTTCTAATGTGAATCATTCACTCACATTTATCATCACCTACACTGAGGAAGGCACCACGAAATTCACCAGGGATTCTAGGGCTGATGTCGTAACTACATGGAGTAAAAACCCGTTATCACAGAATGTAAACCATAGGCTATTTCTGTTGACTTACTTCAGTCTCAAGAAGGGGTTCTGTCATTTTCGTTCTTTCCGCACCTTTATATCAATAGGTGGCTTGTGTTTGCCTACTGGTGTGTTTCTTTTCAGACGTCAGTGGTCATGGTTTATCAACCTGGTTTCTTAAGAGAATGCCTTGGTCTTGGATGAAAATTGCCATTAGTAGATGGAAACGCCCCAGGTAAGCCAGGGTCTTTGTAGACACTCTGCCTATCCTATGGGGTGAATGTTGCAATTGGAGGGGGTGAAAGAAGAGAAGGGAAGGGCAAGGGTAAATGAGGTAGCATTTATCGAGCTCCCCTATAAGCCAGATGCTGTGCTAGGAGTTTGGAATACCACTAGATAGAGTTCCTGCCTGGAAAAGCAGGGTCAGTTCTTCTCTTGAATCTAGTACCTTCAATTGATCCACTTTGCTGTAAAGCAGAGATCCAAGGGTATCTCTTTGTCTCAGTATTTAAGAACCTGGTGAAAACTATCTTAAGGTCAGATCACACAAAAATAGTATCTACAGGGACTTCCCTGGTGGTCCATTGGTTGAGACTCTGTGCTCCCAATGCAGGGGGCCCAGGTTCAATCCCTGGTCAGGGAACTAGAGCCCACATGCCGCAACTAAAGATCCTGTATGCGGCAACTAAGATCCCATGCTGTAACTAAGACATGGCCCAGCCAAATAAATAAATAAATATTTTTTAAAAAATAGTATCTCCAATCAATTTGAGGTTGTAACTTTAGGTAACCATATGAATGCTTTTTTAAAAGGCATCATATTGGAAGACTATGTTCATATGATAAGATAATTATTGCTATTCATGCCACGTCTATAGTTACATAGAAGTCAATGATAATTTCTAACATTTAGGGCATATTTATGATGGGCTAGGTTCTTTACATTGGTCAGTTATCTCATCCTGAGAATAATTCTCTAGTGTAGGTATTATTATTCTCACCAGTTTACAGATGACAAAACTGAACTTACAAGGATGTGAAATAAATCACTCAGCTTGTGAGTGACAGAACAGGGCCGGACACAGGCCTGTGTGTCTACATTCGCTCTTTCCATAAATTATTAAATCAGAACATGCACAGCAATTTATGGTTCTGCTAGTTAGGCACTGGCCTGCTGTTTTAGGTCCTGGAGTTAACCAGGTGTTCGGCCACAAACGAGCGACAATAATAAAAATTTAACACTTCAACCTACGCACCCCACATCATTTATGTCTGTCCATATATTGTCAGCCAACAGAGTGCAATAAAAAATAAAATATAAACAATATTTCAGAAAATCTTTAAGTCCTTAAACAAGCAAAAACCCAGAACCCCACACTAAAAATACAGGGCACATCCCATAAAATACTTGTGAAAAGAATCAAATTCCACTTGCAAATCGGGATCCTGATTTCTATCAGCCCCCCATCCATTCACCTTGCAACGTCCAAGAAAATGTCTCTCAGAGATGGAATGTAACGTTTTCCCTAATTAATGTAATTCTTAAAAAAAAAAAAACAAAGTTTGTGCTTTCAGACAACTATTCTTTGTGTGTAAATGTGTAGATTTCAGAGTTCTGAATGCGTACACGGAAGTATTGGTTTTATTTATGCACATCGGTCTGTTATTGCCAGCACCATACAACTCAGCCCATAATTGTTGCTCCTATTTATTGGGCATGAGTATGCGTTCTGGTTCCAGAGAGTTACAGCAGCTGGTGGGCATTGCCTACGCTTCATATTTCTTTCTGTATCTCTCCAGTACTGAGCGAGTTGGAGGTACTCTATTATCATGGGTGGGGGAGCACTTGGGCTAGTTTGGAGGCACAGAAAGAACCAGTTATCTTCAAAAAGGGGCATAAGAACAGTACAAGCGATCTGAATAGCGGTCCAGAAATAGACTCCTAAGAACCTCAGTTCAATGCACAACCATTTCCATGGTTGCCCTTGCTTTTTGGTGGTTCAACCCCAACCAAAGTCAAGTTTCCCTGACCAGAAAAGACCTCACTAAGTGCATTAAAGGATTCTGGCTGGCATCCCAGAGGAGCTGAGTTCACAGCCATGGTCTACACCTCCTTGCTTTATGGACCAAGTTCTCTGTTCTTTGACCCATCTCCCCAAATCCACCCCTGTCTTGCCCACAATTAAAAACAAGATTCAGAGTTAGCGTCTCCCCACAACTGGGGCGTCTGGCAGCCGCTGGTGGGGGACTCTGACCCCCAAGGAGATGGGAGGAAACCTAAAGTGAAACGGTAGGACGTAGGGGGACTGAGAGGGGAGGAGAAGTGGAGGCCAGAAAGGATCAGTGCCCCTGAGGCCGGGGAGATCAGGAAAGGCAGGCAGGAGGGCCACTCCAGGAGGGGCAGGAGAGGAGCGGAGGGTGATCGCCTGGCCCACTCGGGCCGCGGAGCCTGCTGAGCTCCCAGGACGCTTCTCCCCATCCAAAGCCCCATCCAGGCCGCCTGGGTCCTGGGGGCATAGGAGGGAGGCCGGGGAGATCAGGAGAGGCAGGCAAGAGGGACCCTCCAGAAGGAGCACGAGAGGAGCAGAGGGCGTTTGCCCCACCCACTCGGGCACTGGGAGCCTGCTGAGCTCCCAGGCCGGTCCCCTGTCCTCCAAGGCCCACCCTCCACCCCCCCGCCGCATAGGTCCTGGGGGCACAGGAGGGAGGCCGGGGAGATCAACACAAATTGGAAAAGAAGAAGTAAAACTGTCACTATTTGCCGATGACATGTACTATACATAGAAAACTCTAAAGATGCCACCAGAAAACTACTAAAGCTAATCAATGAATTTGGTAAGGTTGCAGGATACAAAATTAATGCACAGAAATCTCTGGCATTCTTACACACCAACAGTGAAAAATCAGAAAGAGAAATTAAGGAAACACTCCCATTTACCATTGCAACAAAAAGAATAAAAAACCTAGGAATAACCTGCCTAAGGAGGCAAAAGACTTGTACTCAGAAAACTATAAAACACTGATGAAAGAAATCAAAGATGACATAAACAGATGGAGAAATATGCCATGTTCTTGGATTGGAAGAATCCATATTGTGAAAATGACTATACTACCCAAAACAATCTACAGATTCAGTGCAATCCCTATCAAACTACCAATGGCATTCTTCACAGAATTAGAACAAAAAATCTTACAATTTGTACGGAAACACAAAAGACCCCGAATAGCCAAAGCGATCTTGAGAAAGAAAAATGGAGCCGGAGGAATCAGACTCCCTGACTTCAGACTATACTACAAAGCTACAGTCATCAAAACAATATGGTAGTGGCGCAAAAACAGACGCATAGATCAACAGAACAGGATAGAGAGCCCAGAGATAAACCCACGCACCTATGGTCACCTTATCTTTGATAAAGGAGGCAAGAACATACAATGGAGAAAAGACAGCCTCTTCAATAAGTGGTGCTGGGAAAATTGGACAGTTACATGTAAAAGAATGAAATTAGAACACTCCTTAACACCATACACAAAAATAAACTCAAAATGTATTAAAGACCTAAATGTAAGGCCAGACACTATAAAACTCTTAGAGGAAAACACAGGCAGAACCCTCTAGGACATATATCACAGCAAGATCTTTTTTGACCCACGTCCTAGAGTAATGGAAATAAAAACAAAAATAAACAAATGGGACTTAATTAAACGTAAAAGCTTTTGCACAGCAAAGGAAACCATAAACAAGACGGAAAGACAACCCTCAGAATGGGAAAAAATATCTGCAAATGAAGCAACTGACAAAGGATTAATCTCCAAAATTTACAAGCAGCTCATGCAGCTCAATATCAAAAAAACAAACAACGCAACCCAAAAATGGGCAGAAGACCTAAATAGACATTTCACCAAAGAAGACATACAAATGGCCAAGAGACACATGAAAAGCTACTCAACATCACTAATTATTAGAGAAATGCAAATCAAAACTACAATGAGGTATCACCTCATTCCAGTCAGAATGGCCATTGTCAAAAAAGCTAAGAAACAATAAATGCTGGAGGGGGTGTGGAGAAAAGGGAACCCTCTTGCACTGTTGGTGGGAATGTAAATTAATACAGCCACTATGGAGAACAGTACGGAGTTTCCTTAAAAAACTAAAAATAGAATTACCATACGACCCAGCAATCCCACTACTGGGCATATACACTGAGAAAACCATAATTCAAAAGGAGACATGCACCACAGTGTCCATTGCAGCACTATTTACAATAGCCAGGACATGGAAGCAACCTAAATGTCCATCAACACATGAATGGATGAAGAAGATGTGGCACATATATACAATGGAATATTACTCAGCCATAAAAAGAAATGAAACTGAGTTATTTGTAGTGAGGTGGATGGACCTAGAGTCTGTCATACAGAGAGTAGTAAGCCAGAAAGAGAAAAACAAAAACCATATGCTAACACATATATACGGAATCTAAAAAAAAAAGGTTCTGATGAACCTAGGGGCAGGACAGGAATAAAGGCGCAGGAGTAGAGAATGGACTTGAGGACACAGGGAAGGGGAAGGCTAGGCTGGGACGAAGTGAGAGAGTAGCATTGACATATATACACTACCAAATGTAAAACCGATAGCTAGTGGGAAGAAGCTGCATAGCACAGGGAGATCAGCTCGGTGCTTTGCGATGAGCTAAAGGGATGGGATAGGGAGGATGGGAGGGAGACGCAAGAGGGAGGGGATATGGGGACATGTGTATGCATATGGCTGATTCGCTTTGTTGTGCAATGAAACTAACACGGTATTGTGAAGCAATTATACTCCAATAAAAACCTATTAAAAAAAATTTTTTTTTGCATGAGACACAAATGCTCTGTAAATAAGCACTTACTTCCTTTACGTCACCCTAACCCAGCCCTGTTCCCAGCCCACTCAATAAATAGCCTGTCACAAGCTCTAGCAATCCCTCCAAAATTTTCCAGCACATTTAGAAAGAAATTCAACACGCCAAGAAAATACTCTTTTTTTTTTTTTTAAAGAAAATACTGTAAACATGAAACATATATCACAGTGTACGTCAATGATGTATTTTCCCCCAAAGAATTTTGGAGTTTAAATCAAAATTAACTAAATTAAAATCTGTGCAAGAGGGAGGGGATATGTGGATATATGTATACATATAGCTGATTCACTTTGTGATACAGCAGAACCTAACACACCATTGTAAAGCAATCATACTCCAATAAAGATGTTAAAAAAAAAAGGTTATAATCCTACCAAAAAAGAAGTCTGAATAAGTATTTTTACAAGGATCTGCTTTGAATAACCAATTACAGTAGAACTCAGAAAAGCAGGCTTTATGCCCGAGGTCTGCTGAGGAAGTGGTTTACATACTCAGATGGGAGAAATCCTCATCTGAGGGTAATGCACGTGAAGAAGCAGAATTCTGTCTTCTCGTTACCTATTTTAATGCTTGATAATCTTCAAATTTAGGGCAACCGAAGTTTACCAGGAATCTCAGGTTGCACCGGTTTTTGTTAACATTGAAAATGTTGAGATTTTGCAAACTGTCTAACCTAAAGCTGACCAAGACGAACACTGCTGAACAGCTTCTAATGTGTCCTTGATTTCATGTTTTCTTTGCTTCCATATACGTATAAATGGATCTCTCCTGCTGTCACTAAACACCAGCTCTTCTTATTCACACGATCATGCCTACAGCTCTTATTAACTCCTTCTCTAAATCTTACAATGTTTATCCTCTTTAGGGAATAATTACTATTTCATATGTGTGTGCTCTGATGCTCCAGTTTTCAAGCACTTTGTGAATTAAAAGGTTTAGTGCTTATACAGCCAACTTATCCCCGTTTTAAAATAAAGTGTTTAAGTGTTTACTGTAATATTAGTATATGATCTTTAAATGTTGCTGTTTATTTTTAAATTGAGAAACCAGAATGCAGAATTAAAAACCATGAATTACAATATTTCTGTTCTCTCTCAGCCTGGTTAACGCACAAATCATTCTCTTAGGAATAGAACTGGATTTTAAAAATCCACTCTGTGTGAGAATTTCACAGATTTTTAACAGAAGGTAAAAGTGAATTTTTTTTCTTCTTGGCAGTTGAAAGGAATATAAAACAACAGATTGACTTTCTGGCCATGATTCTCAGGATGAGAAAAAACAGAGTCACATATTGTAGATGAGAAGGAAAAAAAAAACAAATCTCATGAATCATGTGTAATATTCAAATGCTAAAGCATTGAGACTTCATCTCTGGAAAATATATAGTAAGCGAAAGTTGTACATTTGATGTTCATCAACCTCTTTTCTGCTCCTAGCCCAGTAAACCCTTTATGTGGAATATCCCATAACTTCTATGTGTTTTAATAAGGTATCTCCCCATGTTTTATTTGGTTAAATCGGATGAATATTCTGAGCTGACTCAGAAGAGTAGCTCCAGGCTAGAGTTTACGTCTGGGCTGTAGAGCCCTGTTTGGATGCATCCTACACTTCCTTGCAATGATAGATATTCTGTGCATATTTAGAAATACACATTCATGCTTGCATTGTTCTTAGTACCAGAGAAGTTATCTGATTTGCTTCTCAGTGGGCGTTTGTTGGTCAGGCTTTCTCCTTGCTAAGCCTCTGTTTTGCTTTATTCTAGTGTATAACTCTCCGTCCCATGGTCAGCTCTTTGTGCACTAGGACCTACCCTGCGTGCATTTATTTACACGTCTCTGTATCCAAGACAAACCACACTGCAAATAATGACCATTATAAGGTTTAAGTGCTTATATAGCCAACTTACCCTGGCTTTAAAATAAAGTGTTAAAGTGTTTACTGTAATCTTAGTATACGATCTTTAAACGTTGCTATTTATTTTTAAATTGAGAAACACAGAATGCTAAATTAAAAACCATTTTAATGGTTTTGCGCCCATTTGAAAGTTTCTCTGGGCCAGGAGTATGGTGGTTGGTGATAACCAATCTTGTTCATTCCCGTCCCATGGCTTCTGACATTAGTAAACATCACCGCTTCTTATTCACATGGTCATGCCTACAGCTCATATTAACTCCTTCCCTAAATCTTACAATGTTTACAGTCTTTAGGGCTTAACACACATGCCATGTGAGGGTAACTGCTAACAGCCCACAGCACGGGGCAGGTTTATCAGCAGAACACACTTCATGGGGGTACTCCAGGCAACAGCTTCCCCGATGATGACATTAGCTAAACGTATATATCTTTACGAGGACTCATTGAGTCTTGTAGGTCACTGAGAATGGCCCCTTGGTATCTGGGTGTCCTCAGCTATTTCCAAGCTAATGCTGTCCCTCCCAGCAAGTGCCCTGCTGCCTGGACTGAACTTCTAGGGACCTATAGTCTCGGGTGGCAAATAAGGACAATTTGGAGAAAAACAGAAGCTTCCTACCTTTTCTGTTTTCCAATCTGTTTTGGACTCAGCCAGTGAGGGATGGATGATTCTCAGTGCACAGATGAAAGACACACACTTTGTCCTTAGGGTCTAGGGCCCTTGTCTTCTGTCCCCATAAGTTCCTACAAGGACAAACAATAGAAAACACATTCCCATAGAGAACACAGTAAAGATTCCAATCCCACTGTCCCTGTTTCTTTTTGTATTTCCTTATTTTTTCCCAATATCTCCTTGTAGTTTTTATTCTCCTGTTTTGAGCAATATTGTTAGTTGCATACAAGTTCAGAATTTTTAATCTTTTCCTGGTGGATAAACTGTCTTTTTTGTGTGTGTGTTATGCATTATCCTTCTTTGTCTCTGTTAATATTTGCCTTAAAATCTCTTTTCAATTTTTTTTTAACTTAAGTATAGTTGATTTACAATGTTGTGCTAATTTCTGCTGTACAGCAAACTGATTCAGTTATACACATATATGCATTCTTTTTTATATTCTTTTACATTATGGTTTATCCCAGGAGACTAGACATAGCACCCTGTGCTCTACAGTAGGACCTTATTGTTTATCCATTCTATATATAATAGTTTGCATCTGCTAATCCCTAACTCGAATCCATCCCTCTCCCTCCCCCCAAAATCTCTTTTCTGAGAGTGGTAATGATCATCTAAAATATCATTTTCCATCATTTCAGCTTTATATTCTAATCTTTCAGATATATATCTCATGTACACACACACAAAGCATGTACGTACATTTTAAATTCCATTAGAATAATCTATACTTTTGTATTAGATAGGGTGGCTTATTTATTAATATAGTCACAATAGTCAATAAAACTCCACTTTCATAGAGTTACTTTTTTTTTTTTTTTTAATTAAATGAATTGGGTGTGGGATGAGAATGTCACTCAGGGCTTAAATATGTTTCAGGCAAGTGTGCGTAGCCTGTAATCCAGGCTTCAGGAAAGGGTCAATAACTATCCCACTGCTGACTGTGGTCTTCCCTCACCGGGTAGTGGTAATCACTCCAGATTAAATAACAGTGCTGGAAGTTCTGGGTCTAGTGATTGGCTGGGTCAGTCATTGATTCCAGGAATGACGGAATTGATTGGTGCCTATGTGATAAGTTCAGTTTGGGATGATTCGGGCCAGGAGAATATTAGAACCTATGCATAATTTCCTGTTGTCTTACCATCCCCAAATATTCTCCATAAAAACTTATGTCCTAAAAATGTGTTATGTATTTATGTTTTGATAAATTATCATTAATAAAAATGCAATGACAGCTCAATCAGAAGTGTTAACATGGGAGTCACTATCGTTTTAGGAATTAGGAAAAGGTAATTTTCAGTTTAGATACATATGTGAAGATAGAAAGGGATTGATATAACTAATACATTTTCAAAAACATCTATCATGTTGAGGTTAAAATTCTTTGGCAAGGATGAAATATAAATATTAATTTAAGCAGCAAAGAATAATAATATAAAATGTCCTACTGTTATAGGAGAGTTTGGTCATATACTTTTAAGTGGAAAATACAGTTGATTCTTGAACAATATGAGGGTTAGGGGGGTCCACCCCCAAATGGTTGAAAATCTGTACAAAAATCCATATATATATATCTCATATATAACAGTCCATATCTGTGGTTTCACATCCATGGATTCAACCAACAATGGATTCTGTAAGACTGTAGCATGTATTTATTGAAAATAATCCACGTATAAGTGAATGCTGGCAGTTCAAATCCATGTTGTTCAAGGGTCAACTGTAGTTGTCAAATCACCATGATACAAAGATAAAATTGGATACACTTATGAGAGCAATGTAAGAGTTTTAATGTGTCAGATGTATACACAACTGAAAACTATATTATTTTCAAATATTTAAATTCATAATGAAGAACTTTAAATTCTAATTAAAAAGTATCATGCTGAAGAATGAAATAATATTTCAGACTAATATCAGCTGTCAATATTGATGCTTAAATACTAAACAAAACATTATCAAAAAGAATCTAACACAACATTGAAAAGATGCCACGACCAAGTGGGATTCATTCAAAGAATGCAAGCAAGGACCCAAAATATTTCCACAGCTATTCAAAATTATGCTGGAGATGTTTGCTAATGCAAAGAGACAAAATAAACAAGCTAGAGGCATAAGGATTAGAAAAGCAAATAAATCCCAATTGTTTTGCAGATGATACCTGGAAATTTTAGAAAATCAATGATATAACTAATCCAAACAATAAAATAATTGAGTAAATTAGCTATAAAAATTAACATAAAAAAGTCATTCATACACGCCCAAAGTAGTTAATATTAGAGAAAACTCTATGTACAAAAACACCTAAGAAGTTAATATGTCTAGGAATCAACTTAAAAAGAAATGTACCAAAAGAAATCTATAATAGAAAATTGCAAAAACCTCCTGAAAGAAAAAAAAAGTGGTTTGAACACATGGGAAAAATCCTTGAATAGGACGACAGATGTCAATTCTAGTTAATTTATAAAATTAATGTTATCACGGTAAAAAAAAATCATAAACCGTCTTAGGGAGTTAGATTAGCTGACAAGGAAATTTATGTGGAATAACCTGCATGTGAGGACATCCAGAAAAACCCTTGGTGAGGTGTGAAAAATGTGATAAAGGATCTATAGTGAAATGTGTCATAGGCACATGAACAGACAACAGGACTAGAGAAACAGAACTAAACATCTAGAACTAGACACACAAACATAAGGAAGTTCAGTGCCTGATAAAAGGGTCATCACAAACCACTGGGCAAAGATGAACTATTTTTAATAAAAGGTGATGGGACAACTGAGTAACCATTTGGAAAACGGGACATTTAGATCCATCTCCTTCCTACACACGGATAAGCTTCAAATGAATCAGGTACCTAAGCATACGTGCATCTCTACACATGCCTAAGTGCATTCACACCTACATCCATACAAACACACAAGTTCTGGAGGAAAAGTGAACTAATTCTCCCATAAACTTGGTGTGGGGTAACATTTTCTAAACATCACTCAAAATGCAAATACAACCAAAGGTTGATACATTTGACTATATAATTGTAGAAATATATTTGCAGGACAGACACACACAAAATGCCATTAAGTCATAAGAAATCAGGCAGACTGAGGATAAATATTTGCAACATAATAGATAAAGGGCAAATATTCTTAATACTTAAAGAACTGTGAAAATCAATGGAAAGCAAAGTTAAAAACAATTCATGGAGAACAAGTCCAAACAAGTCCAAACAAATGAGCAAAACATGAAATACACTTAGACACCATTCCTCACCTATCATATTGGGGGAAAAAACTTAAAGTTTGGGAACACACAGGCTTTGAGAGACCCCTGTAGAGTCTTGGTTGGGATGCAAACTGAGACAGCTCTTCTGGGGGGAAAATCAGGTATATGTGTGTGTATATGTATGCTTTCATAAATGTGAATATAAGATTAAAAAAAAAAAAAAATATATATATATATAAATAGTTTTTAAATTTAATTCCCAGGAACCCCTACTTTTAAGAGCTGGAACCAAGATGGTGAAGCATCATCAGCCTCAGTCCAAGAAAAGTAGTTGATAACAGAGTCAATCCAGGGCACACAGTGGATGACTGAGTCAGTCCAGGGCAAACAGCTGATGATGGAGACTGACTGAAATATCCTCAGAGGAGGGAAAACAGCCTATGAACAAATCACTGCAAGGTAAATAGTTGATAATGACACGGCAGGAAATGAGGGCTCCCCTGAGTCTGTGGAAAACAGATGATGACCCAGTCACTCCAAGGAAAACAGTTAATGACACCATTCCAGGGAAAAGAGTCAATAACCGAGTCCGTCCAGGGGTACATAGTTGATGAATGAGTCAGCCCAGGGAAAAATAGTCCATGACTGAGTCATTCCAGGCAAAAGAGTAGGTGAAGAGTCAGTCCAGGGAAAAGAGTTCTTAACTCAGTCAGTCCAGGGGAAAGAGTTAACTTAGTCAGTCAGTCCAAGGATGAGTAGTCAATGACCGAGTCAGTCCAGGGGAAAATAGTCGATGACCGAGTCAGTCCAAGGAAAAGAGTCAATAACTGAGTCAGTCCAGGGAAAAGAGTCAATAACTGAGTCAGTCCAGGGGTAAGTAGTCAATGACCGTGTCAGTCCAGGGGAAAACAGTCAATGACCGAGTCAGTCCAGGGAAAAGAGTCAATAACCGAGTCAGTCCAGGGAAAAATAGTCAATGACCGAGTCAGTCCAGGGAAAAGGGTCAATAACCGAGCCGGTCCAGGGGTAAGTAGTCAATGACCGAGTCAGCCCAGTGAAAAAGAGTCTAAGACCGAGTCAGCCCAGGGGGAAATAGTCGATGACCGAGTTAGTCCAGGGAAAAAAGCCAATGACCAAGTCAGTCCAGGGGTAAATAGTCGATGACCAAGTTAACTCAGGGAGAAACAGCTGATGACTAAATCAATCCAGGGAAAAGTCAATGACCAACTCAACCCAGGGACGACACTTGACGACAAAATAAAAATTCCCCCTATACAGGATAACAATAAATGATAGCATCATTCCAAGAAAACAAACTAAAAAAAGATAGAAAACAGTTGACGAAATGACAATATTTCTCTCAGTCCAGGGAAGACAACTGACAAAGGAATCACTGCAGGGAACATAGTCCATGACCCAGTCAGGCAAGGAAAATGAGTCGATAACTGAGTCAGCCCAGGGATAAATAATCAATGACTGAATCAGTTGAGGGACCATAGTCAAGATGGCGTTGGTCCAGGGGACACAATCATGACCACATGACAGTGTGATTCCTCACCCCAGGGAAAACAGTCGATGGCTGAGTCACTGCAGAGAAAATTGTTGACTGGATGGCAGGTAGTGATTGCCTCAGTCCAGGGAAACCAGGTACCACCGAGTATTAAGGATGTCATTGATGAGGACAAAAGAGCACACAGGTGTAGGGACCAAACCCCATCCGGATCTAGAGCACAGGCCTCCCAGACTGTCCCCTCCTGTCAACTTTCAGTCCAGCTGTATGCGCACCACAACCAAGCCCATGCTGAGCTCACACTTTCTCCAACAAACATTTGTCTTGCCTGTTCCAGAACCTCACAAGGATGGAACCCTACAGTGGATAGTCATTTGGCCAAGCTCCTTTCACTCCACCCCACATTTTCCATAGAATTTTCTTTTCTTTCCTTCTTTCCTTTCTTTCTTTCTTTCGGCTGTGTTGGGTCTTCATTGCTGCACGCGGGCTTTCTTTAGTTGTGGCGAGCAGGGGCTACTCTTCGTTGTGGTGCATGGGCTTCTCATTGCGGTGGCTTCTCTTGTTATGGAGCACGGGCTCTAGGCATGCAGGCTTCAGTAGTTGTGGCTCGCGGGTTCTAGAGCACAGGCTCAGTAGTTGTGGCGCACGGGCTTAGTTGCTCCGCGGCATGTGGGATCTTCCTGGACCAGGGCTCGAACCCGTGTCCCCTGCCTTGGCTGGTGGGTTCTCAACCACTGCACCACCAGGGAAGTCCCAAGTCTTTTGTCTTTTAAAACACTGTACCGTGCGTCTTTATCATCAAGGTGTAAGTCTTCTTCATAGACTGTGAATTTCAGTCCTTTGTCAGATACTTGTTTTATGAATGTTTTCTCCCAGTCTCTGTCTTGTCTGTTGGCTTTGTCCTTGACACTGTGGATGAGCCCTGTGTACTCTGAGGTGTCTCCTCTCTGGCTGGTGTAGATGTGAATGGCTCCCATCCTTGGGTGAGTTCTGCTGGGTCTCTACTCTCAGTGTAGACACAGAAGCAGAGTCTTGACCCAGAGACCTCACTGCAGCTCTCGGAGCTCCTTCTGTGTGCTGGTCCCTCCTCCCCATGACTGTGCCTTGTAAATCCTGGCAATCTCAGTCTCCTCACACTTTGAACCCAGGTCTCTGTGACCTCAATTCAGCACAAATACCTGTTTAGCTTCCTCCTCCCTTGAGCCAAGGTCTAGAAACTGGCTTGGACAGGAAGCTGGGGCCAATGGAATGCTTACTTCATTAGGTCCCTTATCTCAAGAATCAAAGTCCTGTTGCCCGGTGTTCAAAGTCTGAACACCATTGTTTGTATCTTTCCAGCTCTCTAGTTGATTACAGTGGGAAGGCAATTTCCTTAGCACTTAATCCTTCATGAGCAGATGCAGAAGTTTCCATAATTCCTTCATTAAGTTTCTCTTTCTGATACAAATGTGAATCATCTGTGCTAAAACCTACTAGTAGTTTTAAATTAAGACGACCATTAGGATATGATCGTCTTCAAGAATGGGACATCCATCTTCCCCAATACGCAATAAACACGCATCTATGTAGCTGGTGACGGTTCACTTGTCTTCTGTGTCACCGCAGAGTTCAACTCACAGCCCGGCACTCTCTGGATATTTAGGAAATACTGTTGAACTACTGAGAGCAATTTCAAGGCCATTAATTTACTTGTCACTAATCCTTGGTTAGCTTGGTTAAAAAACAAACAAACAAACAAACAAAAAGTCCTTTTACCCACATTTCCTTCCCCTGCCAATAAATCTGTGGTCTGCTGCATTTTGTTCGGTTACTCAAAACTCTTTTCTGCATTATGTAAAGTTGTAAATTTTCATTTCCTGTTTTTTTTTCTTCCCCTCTTTGCACTGACTCACAAATCCTTTTATTAGCATCCTTCACCTATCACTTCTCTATTTTGTACTATTTCATGCTAACGGCACGGATCACATGGCCAAGACCTCTTCAGAGGACAGGAAAATTTGTCTTTTTACTGAGGTTTTTGAGTATCAGACGACTTGAAGTATTGTCTCTCCTTTTTGTCCTTAAATGAATATGAATTCAATTGTCTGTGAATAACTTGTATTTATAGTTTCTTAAAATATAATTTATAGCTTGTTGACTACAACACGTAGGCTCAGATGATGCTTCTTCTCGTCCAATGTAGCAATAAAGATGCTTTCAATTAACACTGGAAGACCCAAAACAAAATGACTTTAAAATAGGAAAAATGTATTAGCTTCATAACAAAAAGCTGGTAATAAGGTGACTCCAGAATCAATAAGTTAGTCTGTTCAATTTTCTTCTAATAGTATATATTTTTCATTATAAAACTCATCTGCAATTTGCTTATAAATGTGGTTGGACGTAGGAATGTAGTTTTTTTTGGTTTGTTTGTTTTTATTCCATTTAGATAGCCAATGATGACAGAGCCATTTATCAAAGAAATTAGTTTGTTGCTACTGAATTAAACTGTTGCCTTGATTACATACGTACTTAATCTGCATTAATTGTTATGTACTGAATGTCTGTGTATGTGTATGTATGTGTATATTCATACAGAGTAATCACTTACATTTAATTAATGTATTTATCCATTTCTTCACTAATATTAGCTATTTTAATTAACAGGGACTTTATGGTAAATTTTAATTTCTGATAAATTACACCAGCACCCACACACAAACACACAGCCATCATTGCACAAACACTATTCTGTTTTCACAATATCCTTCGCTATTACTGGAACGTAAAGAATATTTAATGCTTTTCCTCCTCTCCTCCCCATGCATTGGGGTTTTACTGGTATGCATTCAATTTACATATTTGTGTTTTTATAAAATTAGATATTCAAATCCAGGACAATGGACTATGCCTACATATATTCAGGATTCATTCTGTACTTAACAAAATACATATAAATTCTAAAGCCCTATTATTAAATTTAGCTCTGTGAGCAAATCATTTTCAGCATTATTATGAGTTGGTAATTTTTTCATTGTTTTCCTAAGGGATTATTAACAACTGCAGAAAAAAAAAATCTATTGATTTGTGTATTTAACTTGTATTGATGTTAATTTACCCTGATAGGATTGGCTTAATTATAGTTTGTTTTTACTAGTCTCCAAATAGTCTGAAAATACAAATAATTTTGTCTCTTGAGCTAATATTAAAATAAATTTTATTGTCGTCTTCTGTGTTTTATTATTGAAACTAAACAAAGAGAATTTAACAATAGTAATGAAAACTGATGTCACAGTTCTGTACCTAACTGGGATAGATATTTTCCAAAATCTCACTATTTGATTGATGATTATTATCTTAAGTAAATAAAATTTATCATATTTAAGCAGTTTGTTTTCCATATCTGTTTCACTAGTTTTTTTTTTAATTTATTTATTTTTGGCTGTGTTGGGTCTTCGTTGATGCACGGAGGCTTTCTCTAGTTTCGGTGAGAGGGGGTTACTCTTCGTTGTGGTGCGCAGGCTTCTCATTGTGGTAGCTTCTCTCCCTTTTTTTTTTTTTAATTTAATTTAATTATTCTATTTTATTTATTTATTTATTTTAACATTTTTATTGTAGTATAATTGCTTTACAATGGTGTGTTAGTTTCTGCTTTATAACAAAGTGAATCAGCTATATGGGAGATGCATGTGGTGGCTTCTCTTATTGCAGAGCACAGGCTCTAGGCATGCAGGCTTCAGAAGTTGTGACACATGGGCTCAGTAGTTGTGGCTTGCAGGCTCTAGAGCTCAGGCTCAGCAGTTGTGGCGCACGGGCCTAGTTGCTCCGCGGCATGTGGGATCTTCCCAGGCCAGGGATCGAACCCATGTCCCCTGCACTGGCAGGCGGATTCTTAACCACTGCGCCACCAGGGAAGTCCACATTTTTTTTCTTTTTTTGGTAAGGACTATCTTATTTATCAAATATCTATGTAGTTACTTGGATTTTCCTCTTTCAATTTTTATTATCATTAATTGTATTGATGTAATTTCTGAAGTTGAAATTTTTTCATTCATGAAATAAATTTTACTTGATTATATTATTCTTTGGGGCTAGACCTATGTGATGTCTGCCACCATTTTACTTAGAATTTTTCATCTGTGTTCATAAAGGACATTATTCTATTTTGTAGTTTTAAATTATACCACCCAGTTTTTAAATTATTGCCATACATGAATAAAATGAATTTGAAAAACTTGCATATTTTCTACTGAAGGGGAGCAGATTATGTCACCCCAAATCATGCCACTTTGGCATAAGGATTGATTTGAGCTGAAGGCAACTGAGAAGAAGCAGATACAAGAAAAACTCTCTGTCCTCCACTATTTGCTTGAAAGCAAGACATAGATTTCCAGCTTTATGAGGGAGGACAAAATTAATCCCAGAGGCAACTATAGACTCCATCAGCCCAGAGAAGGCACCAGAAGAATCTATATAACAAATTCTACTCACTAGCCTTACCTCCACCCTTGGAAGCCTAATACTGCTTTCCTTCTTCCTGCCATTTCTCCACAAATTCATTGTTCTTTGCTGAAGATGCTCTACAAGCTGCACTTCTAAGCCACTTGGAGGAGTTACACATTTCCCCTGGGCATCTTCCTTGTATACAAGAGGTAGACATGTTAAGAAACTCATGTTGTCGTTTTGTTAATCTGTCTTTTATTACAGGGTTCCCAGCCAAGAACTCAGAAGGGAAAATTATTTTTCCTCCCTTACACTACTGTCTAGAATATTTTAAAGCAGAGCTCTCAATATCTAAAACATAGAAGGAACCTAAATGCCCATCCACAGAGGAATGGATAAAGAAGATGTGGTACATACATAAAATGGAATACTATGCAGCCATGAAAAAGAATGAAATAATGCCACTTGCAGCAACATGGATGGACCTCGAGATGATCATACTATGTGAAGTAAATCAGACAGAGAAAGACAAATGTCATATGATATCACTTATATGTAGAATCTAAAAAAAGGGTACAAATGAACTTATTTACAAAACAGAAATAGAGTCACAGCTGTAGAAAACAAACTTATTGTTACCAACAGGGTAAGGGGGGAGGGATAAATTGGGAGATTGGGATTGACATATATACACTACTTATGTAAGACAGATAACTAACAAGGACCTACTGTAGAGCACAGGGAACTCTACTCAACACTCTGTAATGACCTATATGGGAAAGGACCTAAAAAAAGAGTGGATATATGTATATGTATAACTGAATCACTTTGCTGTACACCTGAAACTAACACAATATTGTAAATCGACTATACTCCAATAAAAATTAATTTTAAAAAACCCACAAAATAAAAGTCAACATTTAAATGGAGAAAAAATAAAATAAAATAAAGCAGACCTCTTAAATGTTAGCATGCATAAGGAGCACCTGGAAGGCCTGTTAGATTATAGATTTATCCCTTCCTCACCCCTGCAGCACTGTCCTAAGTTTCCGTTCAGTGATACTGATGTGATTCACAAGGATTTTGTTTTCTAACAAGTTTCCAGGTGATGCTATGATGCTGGCACACCACCACTTTTAGAAACACTGGTATAAATTACATCAGAATTATTAATTAAATAAGGATAGGTATCAGTCGGCCACAAAACCAGCTACCGCAATTTTTAATAACAGATTTTTTTAGAGTTTATGAAAGTTTTCTATTATACATTGTGCAGGTCAATTTTGGAAGGTTATGCTTTCCTAGAAATTCATCTATTTCCCCTGCATTATCAAGTAAGTTGCACTTAATATTTTCTTTATTATTCTTCCATTAAACTTTAAACATTTTCTTAAATTAAGGCATTCTCTACATTAGCATGCATTTCTAAATGTTTTGGGAGGTCTGTGATACTCTAGACAGTTCAGAATTGAAGGGGTGCATATTTTGTTTTGTTTTGCATTTTTCAATGACAAAGGCTCTATTTCCCAAATAATTAAATCATTTATTATTATAGAATTATTATTAGTTGGATATATCCCAAATCTAAGAGTTGACAGTTCCTCACAGCAAATTAGTGAAAGGTGATCAATTATTATCACAAAGCATGTTTTCTGTCCCAAGCATGACAAGCTACATAAAAGTAGATTTGCAAAACCCAGCATACCGTAAACTAGAAAACAATGCCTTAAGTTATCTGGTCCTAGGGTCCAGTGTGCAATCCCATGTCTAGATACAATGATAGGACACTATGAAATCCTCAACGTCATGAGCCATGAAATCATCTCCATTGGCAGAAACCACTTCCCTAAAAACGTTAAGAGCATTTACTATGATGTTCCTCTAAAATTATGGTGCTCAGAAACTCTTGCTCTGATTCTGAAATGGACCAGTTAGCCTGGACCAACAATGGATGAATTTTCTGGACTCATCGTAATTCACGGTATCCCATTAAATTCTTCCAGGATAAAGGTGGGTGCAAAGTGTTTTTGTGAATCTTATCAACATTTCACACTCTATGGGTGTTCAGTGAAGTACTCCTCTGTAATACAAGGCCACAAGGTCACTTGGAGGAACTTCAAGGGCTCACCATAAAAATACACACTTTGGGAGACTTCCCTGGCGGTCCAGTGGTTAAGACTCCACGCTTCCCCTGCAGCGGGTGCAGGTTCAATCCCTGGTCGGGGAACTAAGATCCAGCATGCCACGCCACATGGCCAAAAAGTTAAAAAAAAAAAAAAAAGACTTTGGGAGTCATTCATGACTCTTCACCTCTGCCCGGCTGTCACCTGGAATTGCATTTCCTGCTCAGTTTGTGAAATGCACCAGCCAGGAATTGCTTTGTTTGCTTATAATTGGAGATGGAATCGAATTGTATGAAATACAAAGGTGGGTTCTGGAAATGTTTGAGAATTCCTGCCTCGCAGCTTTAAAGAATAGTAGTATTCTTTCAAACTCTACTCCAAGACCGAAGCAACTCTGCTTCTGTTTCTGTCTCCACAGCAATATCTCAAAGATGACTTTTTTGGTTCAATGCTAATCGTGGTCTCTCCTAAAAATCCAATGCCGACTCTACCCACTTTCCCTCTTCCTTTCAGAACTAAAATCCGCTAAATCTGCTGAGATGGTCTTACTCTTCCCTCTCAGTTTTCTTTTCTTATCAAATTTGCCCTATAGTGTTTTTACGACTCCCACATTTTTACCTCTTAATTTGTGGCTGTTAATAAGTGTTTCCTGTGTAGCATCCTTTATCCTTATTTCCACAGTACAATGCCACTTTACCGTCAACTTTTGGAAAAACTTCTTCTAGGATATTTCAAATTGTGTGTGACTCTCTGTGGCTTTCCAATCCTTGCTTTTTTTTTTCTTTTTCTTTTTCTTTTTGGCTGCATTGTGTGGCCTGTGCGATCCTAGTTCCCCAACCAGAGATCAAACCGGGACCCTCAGCAGCGAGAGCCGGGAGTCCCAACCACTGGACTGCCAGGGAAGTCCCCAATTCTTGCTTTAGACGTAACATTCTTAAAACAAAAGAAAGCAACCCTATTCTGTGCATCTCTCTGTCATAGTCATGGGGTAGAACACATTGTAGGTGTCAGCGTGTTTTGAATACTACTGAATCTTGGTGGATTTTTTTTTTTTCCCAGGATGTATTTCTGTTTCTCCAATATCCTCATTATAAATCTTTTCCTCTGGAAATTCTCCCTGAATCACATTATCAAGCCCTCTCCCTACCACCGTTCACTGTAATTTTACTCTTTTTCTAGATGATGAAAGAAATCGGGCATGTCCATTTCTCAGTTTCTACAGTTTCACATAAAAAATGAACAGCATAGGAATCTCAAAGAAACGATGTCTTTTAAACAGTACTCCGTGTTTTCTTTAATTGAAATGATAGTTTTTAACAAGCTGTTCTTGTTTACTCATAACTAGTTTGGTAAATAAGAACAGTTGAGTTTTATGCCTGACTGAATAAACTGAGTGGAGATTTAAAAAAAAGTATTTTATATTCGGAGCATTAGATCCAACCAACATGCTTCCAAGCCCACAGAACACATGGCCTTACCACAAGAGATCAATTTCCCCACTTGAAAAGATAACTTAGTAACCAAGACCCGTGAAAGAACAATGAAAGGTCACTCACAACTTTCCAAAATAACGACCATGCCCACTTACATTAATACATGTAAAAACCAGGAGGGGTAGAAACCATATACTGGCATTTGCTTTGAGATTTTTTTAAAATGCATGGTACAGTCTGTAATCTCAATTTTATTTGCAAAGTCACGCCTCTCCTGACTCCACTGACTATAGCTGGGGTGGGGGCATTTGGCCCAAACCATGCCCCAGAATTAGAATTTTCAGAGGTAGCCAAAGATTCCATCCATGTAAAGCTCCCCAGCTGAGGTTCAGGATCATCTCTGTTATAGGAACACTATTTCATCACAAGTTCTCAAACTCTATCATCTCAGGATCCTGTGACATCCTTAGAGGCAGCTTGGGAGATTATATCTTGAGTGGTTTAGCCCAGTGGAAATGAAAACTGAGACATTCCTATAATATTTGCTTAGCAATGCTATCGTCAAGACATAAATAATGTATTTGTGGAAAATACACAGATTTTGCAAAACAAAATGAAGACACGAGAAGAGTTACTGTTTTGTGTTCTTGGCAGTCTCTTTGATACCTGGCTTCCTAGCAGACGCCTGGATTCTAACATGTGTCCCTGCACTCAATCTGTTGTCATGGTTGGAGGGTTATGAATAAAATCCACTCTTGTACAGACATGTAGTTGGAAATGCTTTTTTTCAGAGTGCTGTGGACATTCTTCTTTGATACTTCATCCAAACTCTGAAAATGAGTCGTTTCTTGAAGATTACTTGAAAAGGACCTTTTCATATCTTGTTTTCTTAAAAAGCATAGGTCTGTCTTGCATTTTCAGTGGATCTTTGAGCCAGGCGTGATTTTATAACAGGATGCGTGATTCATTTTCAAAATACTGCTTCCGAACATTATGCAGATCTTCTAAATATTCACACACGGTACCACGTAGCATTAAACATCTCATTTGTTAAAATCACCACGAATCTCCTCAGAATAGTCTGCGAGTATTGGGAAGCTGTTGAACATTATCATTGGGAGTAATTGCTGTCAGTTGTTATCCTTGGGGTGACCAGCTCATTTTGGTCACTTCCAAAAACATATCTTCCAAATCCTCAAGTCTGAAGTTTCTCTAGCAGTCAAGGGAAAATGATATTCCATGAGAAAAAGGTGTCTAGCTCACCACACAACTCAAATAATGGCACGAGTGCGCCCTCTCAACAAAACCATGATATTCTTATATCAGGACTTGATACACACCCCCCCTTCTGTCATATAGACTATTGAGAAGGCATATACCCCAGAACTGAGGATTAAGATTCTTTCGTACTCCATTGAGGACATTCTGAAGTGAAACAGACTTGTTGCAAGCTACCTACATAAGCAGAAAGAGGGGTTCCCTGGGGGTCCAGTGGCAAAGACTCTGCGCTCCCAATGCAGGGGCCCTGGTTTTGATCCCTGGTCAGGGAACTAGATCCCACATGCATGCCGCAACTAAAGATCCCCCATGCCGCAATGAAGATCCCACGTGCTGCAACTAAGACCCGGCACTGCCAAATCAATCAATCAATCAATCAATAAATATTTTAAAAAAAAGAAGCAGAAAGAGTAAAACAATAATACACAGTTTTAGTATCACTGAATTAATTTGTGCTAAGGTACCTGCAGTTTTGCATTGCACGGCTTTTGCACTATCAGTACCAAACCAACCCAGTGAAAAAAGGCAAATATTACCTTAGCATTATTAGCAAAACAGTTTTGACTTAACCCCTAAGAAAGTTTGAAGACTCCCAGGGGTCCATGAGTGACAGTTAATAAGAACCCCCAACTTAATATCTTGGGAGAGCCCAGCTCCCACAAATATTTTTCACTATATAAGGTGTATTTTTTTTTTCCCTTGGAAATTATCACCTCCTAATTGCTCTTGCATTGCACAGATTTTTAAAGGCCCATGTCTGATGTTAAGAAAATTGACTTGATGCATACCTGGTCTCCTACTACACATGAAGCATTTGCATCTGCAAAATCGGCTACAATCTCTTCGGGTCAGGAAAGCATCTTGGGAAAGTAGCCCAGTGAATGCAAAATCGTTGTCCTGCATCATCATCGTCCAATCTCCAGAATGAACAGAGTTGCACTCCCAGTAACTATACAGGAATATACATACTCAAGATTTATCGCACAATGATGGATTTGGAGGCGGTGCTAGGTAGAAGGATTGCTTGCCTGGAGAAACTGAATGAAGCTGGCTCAGGAAAAAGCAGAATGAACAGGAAGTGTTCATGCCAATCCATCACTAGACATCTTCAAAGAGGCTAGTGGTTCCAGGAGAACTCTTAGAACTGAGTTCTAAGGATGGATTCCAGGGGAAAGGCAGAAGTGGTTCAGAAAAGAGAAAAGCCAAAGCTCTAGTAGCTTCTACGATCTCCCTTTTGTGTGTTGACCAGCACGGCCAATTGACAACTTGGATAACATGGAGATTTTTGCTAGTGGCAGTGAATGCTGAAAAGACCGTTTCCTATACCCTTCACTTTCCCCCTTTTTGGACCTTAGAGCATATAGACCCCAAGGACCCCTCCCAAACTTGAGCGTCGTAACACATGTTAAAGCTTAGGTGAACCATTGAAGAGAGAAGCTGGATTTTCAACAACCCTGGAGATCAGATCTGCTCTAGGTGGTCCTTTGTCCTGACCAAACCGTGACATTCTCTTTACCTCTAAAATTAGACTGGAGAAGAAACAGCTCTCTTGGGAACCACCATGGGTGCTTTCTTCTGCATATGCTTAAAAGAAACACTTTTGAGAATTTGAGGAAGTATGTGGCTCCTTTAAATGCACACGTGCACACACATAATTTTATTCACTATCAGGTGATTCTTAGACCCTCTAAAGTTTATGCATGATGCTGAGTTAAGAACCCTTAGATGAAGGGTATCAGGCTGATGTTTACCCCAAAGTTGGAACATTCTCCTAGCACCTTTAATTGCATGTGTTGGGAGATTCCAGTCCTATGTGAGTGTGTGAGGATGTTATTATTAACTCCTGACACAATACTTATGAGTTATTTTCTGAAAATGTCAATGTGGGGACACTTAAATTTAGTTCACAAGGATGGTACCTTAAGCACAAAAGGTAGCGGCCAAAGCAATCCTGAACTAGCTCTGCACCTCATTTCTCGTGTCAGTCTTCAGCTTATAATTATGCAAATGAAACCTCGCCATTTGCTAGACCTCATAATTCATGCCCTACATGATATCAGTCGACAACTGTTTATTGAAACACTGCCATGTAGGCAGGGCTCTGCCAGGCCCTCCCAATCCACGGCAAGGCACACCTTATCAAGAAACACACAATAAGAATGAAGATTCAAGACTCATAGTAGGAGGGATGAGTGAAAAGGAAAAGACTAGATGTAATCAAGTGCTGAATTGCAGAATATCAGTCAGAGGTGCTATCAGGTTCGGCGACAGGGGACTTAAGTAAGGTGCATCACTCCCTTGCAGAAACTGGGTCTAAGCTAAATGGCTCAAGGCAGAGTGAGGTTACTGCCTAATTTCTAGGTCTGGTTCTTCTAGGGGAAGTTGGGTCCCATTCCTTGAAGTCTCCATGGACACACGATCTGGGGTCTACAGAGTATTAGCTTGATGGATCAAAGATGTTTGACTTTTTTTTTTTTCCCCAAAGCAAGAAGCATTCTGATGAGGGTTGCAGGAAACTCAACATGAAAAACACAAGAAGAGGGACTTCCCTGGTGGTGCTGTGGTTAAGCATCTGCCTACTAATGCAGGGGACTTGAGTTCAATCCCTGGTCAAGGAAGATCCCACATGCCACAGAGAAACTAAGCCCGTGCACCACAACTACTGAGCCTGTGCTCTAGAGCCCGCGAGCCACAACTACTGAGCCCACGTGCCACAACTACTGGGCCCACGTGCCCTAGAGCCCTTGCGCTGCAACTACTGAGCCTAAGTGCCGCAACTACTGAAGTCCGTGCACTCTGCGGCCCACATGCCGCAACTACTGAGCCCACCTGCTGCAACTACTGAAGCCCGCACGCCTAGAGCCCATGCTCCGCAACAAGAGAAGCCACCGCAATGAGGAGCCCCTGCACCGCAATGAAGAGTAGCGCCCGCTCACCGCAACTGGAGAAAGCCCGCATGCAGCAACAAAGACCCAACACAGCCAAAAATAAAATAAAATAAAGATATGTCTTAAAAAAAAGAGAAAAGAAAAACAGAAGAAGATATATCCTGTAAACAGAATGGCAATGAATGCATCTTCCAGCTAAGGAATTCTCTCACAGATAGTCCCTTTTCTCTGACATCTTTTCCATAGCCTGGGCACACTAATCAAGAGGAAGAGCACATTTATATACCTAACTGGACCCGCTATCGTCCACTATGCTTATATCAGAGTATAAACAGCCCGAGAAAGGGGTATACTTTGTATTTGGTGCCATTATTCAATTCGCTGGACAAGTGTTTACTGAATATCTCCTGCTAGTCCAGAAATGCAGCATATGGTGTGCGTGTGGATTTGCGTATGGGGGCTCAGGGAAAGATGGATGGGAGGAGGAAAATGCAAGAATAAATACCATATGGTTTATCCCCCCCCAGAGTTCCCAGGCTAGGCGGCAGAGAGCTGCAGACACGCGTTACCATAACACCGTGTCATTACACTGCGAGAGAGGAGTCTTGAAAACACTGAAGGAACTCGGATAAGCTCTGTTGAAGCACCAAGCACCCTCTTGGCACTCGGTAAATGAGAACTGGATGAGAAAGGAGTTCAGATGAAGAGCCAAGATGCCTTCCTGCACTGCAGAAAGCACCCCATCAAGTGGAAACCAATACACAAGACAGTATCGACAGTTGATTGGGATATAAGACTTCACTGACCCTCAGAGAAGTACGACTAATTAACGTGTGGCATGTTCCAGGGAAACAAGAGGTGGACTTTCTTACTGAATGCTTTGTTCAATTTCGGGAGCAGGATATGTCAGTAAACAATAAAAAGAAATTGGAGAAATATTAACAAAACGAGTACAGAGAGCCACAAAGATAGAACCTAACATATTTACAAAATAAGTAACATGGTGATTTCATTTAAAAGGCAAATTAAGCTAAAGGAAACTGACAGCCGAATCTTTCAACGCACTACACTAATAGAGGATGTAAGCACTGTATTCCACGGCAGTGACTGTCATCTCAAAAGCTGGTTTTCCTTCTGAGCTATTCAAATGATGTGGGTTTCAATGTGTTGCTCCTATTTTTGGTGGAGGTGCCTTCAGGATTATATACCTTGGTCAGTGTCTAATCTCACTGGATAGGCAATAACAAATGATTTTGTACCTAGCGTACAGCTAACTTGTATGTCTCATCCTATACACTTGTTAATGGCAATTTTAATGGCACAGGCACTCCTGTCAACAGAACATCAAAATGCTCGTGGTACAGAAAGAGCTGGACAAGTGTGCTGGCTAGTGGTTGTCTATACCGTCGCTCTGCAAAAGACTGGGCTGACTTAGTAGAAGATGCTTTTGATCCAGGAAATGAGCAGGCTTCATACATTTTTTTATTGGTGAATAACTAAAAACCCGCACTTTCTTTTCACAAAGTCACTTACGAAATCATCTAACTCAGCCAAAAGAAATTCACTTCACTTGCGACCTTTAAGACTGATTAATTTCAAGTTTCTCATTAAAGGCTGTTCTGACTCTCCTTAATCGGATTCTGTCCTAACACGAACCACCACCAAACTAGAATCCACCTTTCTCCAGCCGCTGTCTGTCTCTACTCTTTCTCCTGCTTGGAATAGCACCGGAGAGGCACAGGTGAAGCTACTTCCCAATTTTAACGGTTAGAATATAACGCTCATTCTCTCACAACACAGAATTCCCTGACTTTAAGCCTCCCTCACCTACAAAGTCCAGACTTCATGACTGTGAAATCCAGGCCCACGACAGGCTCACTTTTCCAACCTTAGGTCTCTGTTTTTACTTTCATGCATCCCAACTGACAAACCAGATAACAAATTCCCTTATGCGTGTACTGTGCCTTAATGGCCTCCTTTAGGACTTTCTCAAACACAGGATATGTTTATCTCATCAACAGAATGTAACCAAATGAGCCTTGTCACTCACGTGCACCCAACACTGAATTCCTGTCTTCCCCTCTGATTTTGGCATTGTGGTAGCGGATCGCTCCATAACCCACCTTGGATAATCTCTAGCCAGCTCCAAGGTTCCCCCTTCCCCTATTTTAAGACCACAGGAGGTCATGCCCACAACTCAACACCCTGGGGACCACCCTCAAACTAAGAGGGTGTGGGAATCAGCGGATAAGTTGCCCCCATGTTCATATCCTTGCTTACCGAAAGGTTTTACCAAAAATGTCTCAATGGCTTTTGTAAGAGGTTCAACCATGACCTCTCTCTCTGATCCACTTTTAATATTAACTGGTAGTATGGTTGGCTAGACGGATACAAAATTAATGTCCTACTGGCCTTTCTTTTTATAAAGAAATACAAGAGAAGTATGTTTTAGAAGTATCTTTTCTGTAAGCAATGTTTCAAAAGTCAATAGCCGAAGATTTGGGGTGACTATCCAGAAACCAGTTAAATAGAAAAGCCAGCTCCACTGTAATTTTATCTGAAGAAGCGGTTGAAACAGAAACGGAAATGGCCTTCAAACACAGAAGATTGCTTTCGTGCAATTTCTCTGTTTTATGTTCAAAAGCGTTTATTTTCAGAAACATTGTCTGTCTTTTCCTTTCTGAGGGATCAAATTCCCAACTTGTGCTTGAGTCTCTCTTTGTTTAAATGGCCTTAGAATTAAACTCTCCAATGCCTTGCTTCTTCAAAGTATCCACCTCCCACTCCAGTGAAATTCCTGGAGAGACCAAGGGGTGTCTTTTAGAACAGACGACACCAAAGGACCTTCACAGTTTGTCCGAGAAACGTGGATGACAAAGCAACATCACACATGTCTAACCAGACTGCTTCCTCTTCTATTCCTTTCCTTACAGATGCCCGTAGGTAAGAAAACCGTATTATAAGGGAGAGAGCCTTCAGAGGTCTGTGCCTAGGATCACCTGGGGAAGCAGGATAAAAACCCAGACAGAATAACCACACACAAAGAACCCCTGGAGTTAACTATGCTGATGTTCAGCTGGCTCCGCTTAGATGCAGCAAATTACAGAGAAAAGCTATTCAGCTGTACAGACTTGCCCTGAATCTTGTCCTTTCTCCAAAACCATCTGATCAACTGCCTTCCGATTGCTAAAATCTCCTCTGGGATGGTATTAGAGGTCACCCTCAGAGCTTGTTTCTGTACAGAGTCAACTCTGAAATGGGCTGGCCACGGACCTCTGCTTTCCCAACCCCCGGAATCCTGCACCCATGTCTCTGCCTTGCTGATTGACGTTTCTGCTCAGCTTTTCAGATATACCAGAGGGGGGCATAAAAAAAGAACGAAAACTAACAACGCTGGGCTTCCTGAGAAAGTGATTCTCAATTATTAATAAAAAAAAACAAAAAACATTACTTTTTTATTCTTTGAGAGGAAGTTCACGTGGCTTATTCCCTGTTTCCCTCAGATAGAAACAACTATAGTGCAAAATGGAAATTAACTCGTGTTAACTACAATCCTGGGAACGAACGCGTGCAGTCTGCTCTACTTGCAACCCTCTGTATTAGGAACCATCTCAAGTTTGGGGAAATACACAAAGACACTCCCCCTGCCCCATGAAAGCAAACAGAGGCTGGTTTTCAGAGCCTGCTATGGAAAGAGAGTCAGCCATCATTACCTAAATCTGTAATATTCTCTAAAGCAGGCAGAGTAGAAAACAGTATAGACAGAAAAGGGATGGATTCAGATGTGCACTGATTGGAGGCTATGAGCTTGAGGGCCTGGAGGCAGATAACTCGAAGGGGGGTACCTCACGTGTCAGTGTGGGGAGCATCCTTCCCCTTCTCTGGTGGGTCCTGGATTGGCAGAGAGGCCAAAATATTAGAGACCCATTCTGTTGGAGAAGCTGTGTAGAGCTGCTTGCTTGAGTCTGTGACAGGTCTGAGTTCTATTGCCATATATGGTCTGTCCATTGTCTGTTTGTGTATTCAAGTCTCTCAAGTTCATTTCCAAAGCCACACCACTTAAAAACGATGACGAGTTAAGGTTAGTAATGCACAAGAACAAAATAGATTTTAAAGAAATGATAAACTGCCGATCATCTGTTAGCCAAACCAACAGCCTTTCAGAATGATCATAAATGTAAGTTACTACCGTAATTCCTAGAGGCCGTAAACATTGGAAGAGATCTTGGTGGTATTTGGGGCTGATTCTTTAATTTTCTATATAATGAGGAACAGAATGGCAAATTGATTTGCCCAAGGACATGCAACTGATACAAGGCATGGTCTGGGTGAGGTGTGCCATGCTTAGTGTGTACAAATCAAGATGCTCTCTCTAAAATATTTTCACGGGGAGTATTCTCCGGGGGTCCCCTCTTCAGTGAAGCTTTACTTTAAATCTGAAATCCACATGTTAAGTTAGGTAGAACTAGAGTTGTAGCCATGCGCAAAACTTGTACTTGGCATTCTGTTCACTTAATGTAAACTCTTTGGGAATTCCCTGGCAGTCCAGTGGGTAGGACTCCGTGCTTTCACGTCCAAGGGCGCAGGTTCAATCCCTGGTCGGGGAACTAAGATCCCATGAGCTGCATGGCGTGGACCAAAAAAAAAAAAAAAAAAGTGAACTATTTGACTCCTACCGTAAAAGAGTAATGTCCAATTCTGCGTGTTAGAACGAGCCATTCAACAAACGTACACAGACTCTGACTTATTATAGGATGGACAACACCACATCTTGACAGGCATATCGAATGTGTTTGCAAAGTTCCCCAACTTCAATATTTATCGAAGATGGCAAAAAGCAACTCTTAATTAGTTACGGTTAATAACCTAAAAACATAAGGTGAGCTTGTCATGTAATTAAAGACAAGCGCATCATTAGGTAATTGTCTATGTGAGGGAGATTCTGTGTTTTTTGTTTTAAGTATTACTGTTGCGCTGCAGCTACTCATTCGCCTCCTTTGATTTCCTGTGCGTATTGAAAGAAGAGAAGTCTATTTCTAGAGAGGGAATCTTGCAAACAATGATCGAAGTGTAAATGCATGCAAATTCAGCGCTTCACCTTAATACCTCGCTGGCTAATGCTTGTCGGCAGCCACTTCCAAGGTTTTGCTGATTAGCAAACGATCTCAAATAATTATTATTTCATCTACAATTACAAAGATTCGTAGCCATGGCTTCCAGCCCAGAGACCGTACTGCCTCTCATCCCGGGTCCTCTCCTCTGGAATTACGCCACTTCATACAGCCCAAATTACAGGTGACCCCACCTCACTTTAAATAAATCTCCATAAACTCTTCCCTTGATGAAATCGCAAGCCAGGATCTCTCGATGGCTACAAGACACAAAAGGGCATAAAACTCACAAATAGTGTCTGTGATGTGGTGAGAAAAACCTCAGGTACCCTCATTTGATTTCTAAGTCCCCCCAGTTATACCTTTTCCAAACCACCGTCGCATGTGTTAGCTTTCAAAATTCATACTTGCTGTCTGAAATCAGAATTCTCAGAACACTCAAGACAGTGTTTCAAGGAAATAATTTCAAAATAATTACAAGATAAGATGGGAGTGGCAGCGTATTGCTTTCTGAGGTATAGAAAAGACGAAAAGGTATATTTCACACTTAAGAGGAACAAATTGATCCAATATAATAGCCTAAACAATGTGGCATGTGATTTAAGAACTCAGACACCGGTATTAACTAAACGTGGTAAAGTAACACCACTGTAGCAGGGAATGGGTTGGGTTGTTTGCCATTTTTTTACAAAAACCTACCATTTTAAAGCAAATCCTTTTTTCAGCTGCAATGTAGAAAGTAGAAGGGTAGGACTCTTAACTCCTGGTAGACACTTAATTACATTTGTTGAATGAATGAAAGAATGCATGCCTGCATGAATGGCTACAATGAAAACTGAAAAAAAAAAAAAAAAAAAAAAGATGAATAAAGGCAGTTGAATGAGTTCCTTTCCAGAATCCTTTGGGGTAAGAGGGAAGGGGTATGTGCATTAGTTACGTTATGTTGGCATATTTTAGCAAAATTTAAAAATCCTTCTATAACCTTTCAGGGGCCTGTGTCGTACATATTCACAACTTCCATTCCCCTAATCATATTTTCCTGACAAAGGGTACTTAATACAAACCCAACGGATGACACTGACAGGAGAGTCTTGGATGAGAAGCTGCCACATACCAGACCTCCAGCAAATAACTTTTATATCATGAACATCCATTTTCTCATTTCTAAAATGTGCACAGTAAGATCCACCTGCAGGGTGGCCATAAGGATGAAGGACAATTTCAATCAAGTCCCTTAAAACACAGTAGGTTTGCCGACTAAAAGTGGCTATCACCATTAAACCCACCTGAATAAATTCCCCCTCAACCGGCCCAGGTGATTTTATGAATCTTGACATGTCCTCTAAGAATATATCTCCTTTGCTTGAATAAGTGAAGGTTTATTTAAAGTGCACTTTTCTTTGAAGTCTTTGTGTTTTTTCCCTTATCCAAATGTAAAGCGAAAACATTTTGAATTACTCCTGAGAATGTGCATGAACCATTTTCTAATATAAGAAACATATATTTTCCTCATTTAATACACTGGACTATTGGTTGCATTGTTATATTGACAACTTGCATGTTTATTAACAGAAAAATCTGGGGGCTGTGTTTAATTTTTTTTTCCACGCAGCTGTGGTTTCTGAAAAGTTTAATGCCCTTTACTAGTCTCAACATTTGTTTCCATGTTCCATGGAAGGATGTACCAAGATACAAAATATCAATTGAAGAATGACTAAGAAATTCCAGGTCACCCAGCAACTTGATTTATAACAGTAGGCTTTCCGAAATCTCCTTTAAACACTAAGGTTTAAAAAAGTTATTCCATGTAAAATTTCAAAGTTTCAATAATACCATTGATCAAGAACTGGCCTGTATACTGGAACAATATGAAATTATTGATTCCAAAAAGGATAAAGCATGATTTTTAACAAATGATTTATGGCACTGCATAAAACAGGGACAGCAATTCCTTATATACGCCATCAGGTTCGCTCTCAAGCAGGTCCTAAATGTGACAGGGGAGTCTACTGGGGCTAGCATCTCGCCATAGAAACATGTTTATATTAGTCAAATTTTCCTCAGTTCAGAGTTTAAGGGGGGTAAAAACATCACTTGGAATTTAGAAGGCCAAGATAAGGAAACAGGATCAGGAAACTGTCTTGAATGAGGTTCTAATGAGGAAGGAGGAGCTTTAAAGGAGAATCCAAGTTATACGAGAATCTAGGTGCACTTATGACTTGTGTATCTTTTAATGAGCTCTTAGGAGGGAAGAGGGTGCCATCATTAATCCCACCAGACATGAGAATCAAGTTTGGAACCTTCTTCTACCCTGAGCTTGGATGGGTTTCTTTGCCCCCCACCCTACAGCATAAAACATTTCATTACTGTTCAGTGGGTTTGACCACCAACTCTACTCTCCTCACAGCTAAATTGACAATCAGGCAGGCTCCTAACCCGTTAGTTTCTGATCCAAATTACACTCTCTTTTCAGTTCCAAATAGATTAGTTCTCTTCTCTGCTAGATGAGATATATTGAGGTAATTCAAGGAAGTCATAATCTGAGTGAATTGCTTTTTCTGCCAGCACTATTAGTTGGCAAAAGCTACTTTTAAATGTTGAAAAACCATTGGTGAGTAAATCTTCAAGGATTGAGATCCTAGGTCAAATTGACTTAGAATATTCACCAATGATGGAATAGTTAAGAGGGCTTCTCTTACTGAAATAGTCCCACTTGTAAGAAACTACCATTGTTTCAATGGAGTCTCAAGTTTGCTATTTTTGGTGAAACGCTGTTACTAAGGGGCCATATTATATAAAATGAAATGTGGTTTTAAAGCATTTTTATAAAGATTAATTTGCTTCAGGGATTACACAACTTCATAAGTGCAACAGGAAAACGACCTTATACTGAAATTTTTTGCCCTTTTGTCTATTTCAAAGTTTCCTAACAAAACTATGGAATCCAACAGTGAGAAATAGCTCAATATGACAAAGTCACGTTATTCGTTAAGTGTGAGGAAGGGTAAGAACTTGCAAATGAAGTGATGTTTACTGTATCCTCATTAGTGGAAACAGAATCTGCCTGCACATAACACTTCAGCTTCCTGATAAAGACAAGGTCAATCTTCTGCTGCTAAATAATAATTACTCATACCCTGTGTGCACAGTTGGTCTGGTGAAATAAAAAGCAAAACAAACAAACAAACAAACAAAAAACGGAATAAGCCAATGAAAGAAAGATTAGTGAAATACTTGGATATATAATCTCAGGGTCAATAGGTCAAAGAATTGATTCTAAAATATAAGTCAAAATAAAATAGGATGTAGGTCAAACTTCTAAAGACCTAGAAGCAGCATTGAGAAAGAAGGCCATTTTCCAATGTGGTCAATTTTGTTTTGGGACCAAGAAATACAAATATTTTTGACGTAATATTTTAAAATCACAAAACAATCACTGTCAATCTGGGATATAAAATAAGTTCTGATCATCTAGTTTATGAGGATAAATATTTTGTAAGGGGAATTTTAGGAAGCTATATGCCATCCATTTGGCCAGTCTGGAAGTCTCATTATAACTTGTAGATGGAATTTCTGGTTCAATGTGGTGAGTGCAGCCACACATTTGCCTACCTCCCTCCTGGTACCCTACTGAAGTAACAGTTACGTTATAGAAGATAAAATAAATGCCAACACCATGGTAGGGTCAAAAGATGAAAGGGTACTATCATCTTCCCAGAACATTTCTAAATGGAAATGAGACTCTATGGGTAGATAAATGATAAATGAACCTTAGAAAGTGATGTGTGTGGGACCCAGAGATACTATGTAGCTAGAATCATGGCGGGGGCGGGGAGTACATGGAGGTCTACCATATAGCCACTCACCCCATTATGGTTATGGAGCAGCTGCAGCACCTGTCCTGAGCCAAAGCCCCCAGACCTGCCTTCTAAATATTGTGAGATTTTCACAGAGGAGCTCTTAATGCAGCTGAGGATGCAAGAAGAGAGGAAGAGCAAAAACCAAGGTGATTTGAGATCACTCTATGGACACAGGAAACAAATTAATTGAAGGAAGGTTTACCACAGGGTGAAATACACAGGGTCCTCACCTCTGTGACCTCATCCTTCCCTTTGCTTTCGGTGGGATCCTAAGAGAGCCTGTGTGACCTCCACGGGCCCCCTCAGAAAAATCTGCCTGTGGACAGGACCTGTCATCCCCACATTTTTGACGGAAGTCCGTAAGAAACAGAGCCACACAGTGGGAATGCAGTCACTACGGCCACCTACATGAACCCAGGCTTTTATTCAGTAATAGAAATAGTCAAACGAAGACCAGCTAGTAGGAAAACAAACAAAAAAACAAACAAAAATACACCCAAGTCATTCTCAAGATGCCAGAGAAAAGGGACTTCCCTGGCGGTCCAGTGGGTAAGACTCCAAGCTCCCAATGGAGGGGGCCCAGGTTCAATCCCTGGTCAGGGAACTAGATCCCGCAAGCACGCCGCAACTAAGATCCTGCATGCTGCAACTAAGACCCGGTACAGCCAAAAATAAATAATAAAGTAAATAAATAAATAAATATTTTTTTTAAAAAAGATGCCAAAGAACAACTAAGAACATGCAAGTCAGGTATAACAGAAGAAATAAGGAAAATCCTCTAAAAACCTAATTAGTTTCTTCAGGGAGACTCACAAGGATGTTCCATAGAAAAGTGACATAATGTTATTTTTTAAAAAATGGAACAGTGAATGATAGTTACTAGATAGTTCACCCAAAGTCTCATAACAGAATGAAGACAGCTAAAGAACAGATCTACGATCCCATAGGATAAAACGGAGTAAATATTCCAGGACATGAAAAAGAATGTATATATATGTATAATTGAATCCCTTTGCTGTACAGTAGAAATTAACACAACATTGTAAATTAACTATACTTCAATAAAATAAATTAAAAAAAAATTCCAGAACATAGAGCAAAAATGACAAAGAAATAGAAAGTAAATTGGAGGCATAGGAAAGATCAAGAAAGTAACATATCACAGGCTACTGAATATAGTTCCCTGTGCTATACAATAGCAACTTGTTGTTTATCCATTCTAGGTATAATAGTTTGCCTCTGCTAAGCCCCACCTCCCAGCCCATCCCTTTCCTAACCCCCCCTTGGCAGTCATTTTCCTTACTTCTATTTGAGGAGAGTTTTCCAGAGGAGGGAATCAAGAAACTAGAGAGAGGCAATACATCCAATCATAGAATAATTTGATCATTTGTCGAAGAAATGATTGTGACTTTGGAATGAATGAGAAGGTGGCACCTAAATGAATAAACAGCCACACCACAACATATTCTGATGAATGAATACCCAGAACCACACGGATGAAGATTAAACGGCTAGAAGCTTTGACGGAGAGAAGGAGAAGATGATATTTCTTAAAAACACATCTCATCACTTCCCTGGGGACTCGAAAACAGAAAGCTATGGCTGCAAAGTTCAGAAGGAAAATGTGTCCACACCAGAGTTTTACAGCCTAATTATGAAACAGTATCAGAACTTTCCCCAACAATCAAGGGCTCATAATGTTTAGCGCACATACACTTTTTCTCATAAAAACAAATCCTTTGGGATATGTTCTAGCAAAAAAACTTAAGTACAGGGAGAGATAAAACATTCAAAGAACAATACAATGGATATTCAGTGAAGTACTATTTTATAGCGGTATAAATGGACGATTGGTAGCTGGACACACCGTGGAGGACTCTTACAAACACCATGTTGAGTGAAAGCAGCGAGGCACGTACACACACAGGGACGCACAAAGAGTTCCTACTCTATGAGGCCACTGATGTCAAGTTACGCAACAGGCAGAACTAATGCGTGTGACACCAGTCAGCATAGTGTTACCTCGGGGTGGGCGTGGGGGTGTGCCATGGTTGAGAGTGGCCGTGAGTGGAGCTTTCTGGAAGAGAGTCATTTTCTACCTTCTTATCTTGGTGGTGGGGACCGAAATCTGTTCCTTTTGTGAAAACTCATCAAGCTGGACACTCATTGTGCACCGTTCTGTGTGTTCTGCTACAAGAAAAACTCTCCTCAAATAGAAGGAAAATGACTGCCAAGCGGGGGGGTAGGGGAGGGACGGGCTGGGAGGTGGGGATTAGCAGAGGGAAACTATAATACCTAGAATGGATAAACAACAAGGTCCTACTGTAGAACACAGGGAGCTATATTCAATAGCCTGTGATAAACCATCATGGAAAAGAATATGAAAAAGAATGTATATAAAAATATATGTATAACTGAATCACCTTGCTCTACAGTAGAAGTTAACACAACATTGTAAATCAACTCTACTTCAATTAAAAAAAGAAGAAAATGACTGCCTCTTAGGTTCCATAAAATCTCCACGCAGTTGTCAGAATTAATGGTGTATGCTTTGCAGTGAGAAAATGAACCATCCTGGTGTGAAGGCGACGGCAAACCCATGTCAGGGTTTTCTCATCACCCATCTATAGGTTTAAAGTCCACTTTGGGATAGCGAAGGCTAGTAGGAAACATCCCAATGGATTAGCTAACAGCATAAGATGGTAAAGTCGTCTGGACATCACCCTGGTCTATTAGGTCCATGGAAAATCTCCTTGAAATCTGAAATATGCATGTTCAGGAAAAACAAAGGGATGAGCTTTTTGGATTGAAAGTACCAAATCTTTTTTTCAGACCACTCACCAGCATGGAAGGAGACACCGGACCACACTGCTAAACAAGAGAGGGGACTTGGAGGTGAGCCCATTGGACCATAGGAGAGGTAACTGCCCTGACCTCCGTCTTCTCACGAGTCATTAGAAACCCGTCAGAACTTGGAGTGAGTATCTGGGGAGTAGACAGCTCATAGGAGCGATCATAATAGCATCAAGAATGTCATATAGTCAACGGTGCACTGATTGATGAGTTACTCTAACTGAACGGACCCTGTGTCAGTCGCTCTACAACTGTTGTCCCTCTTACCCCTCACGGAAGCACAGTGAGATAGGGCATGTTGTATGCACATCTTAATATGGGCAAACTGTGGCTGATGGGGTGGGATTACTTAGACAGACATGGGCATTCTGCCTCTGGAGCTGACGGCTATGAACTGTAATGATGTACCGACTCTGAGTGAGAGGCATGTGGCATGTGTACAGGTCCCCGTCTTCCCACTGAGGAATGGCCCTCCCTCTAACCTAAATGGCTGTGGTGGGACCACCAGGTGTAGGCGCCCACCTGTATTTCATCAACATCCATGAGCCCTGTTAGGACTCTCAAGTACAGGTGTCCACCCATCTCCCATTCAAAAGGATGCTCCTGAGAGCTGGACCTGGCTAATCACAATGACTCATTCCTCTGATATGTTCACCTGCCCCAGAGGTGGGACATCATCGCAGCAGGTCTAATAAGTGTCCTTCAGAGAAGTTTTGGGTATAGTAGCAGAACAGACCACCCCAGATATGCTTCTTTGGCATAAGGATTTTTTCGAGCTGATTATTTTGAGAAACAGCAGACAGGGGAGAAGCTCTGGAAACAGAATAGAAGTGACTCTTTTAAAAGGGAAGTTTACATTTATAAAGGAAATCTTCATGTGTAAGGGTGCCACCCACTTTGTACCACGAAGAGGATGGTGCTACATCACAACAGAATCTTATCAGTGAAAAAGGCAACAAGTGAAATCTGCATAACAAACCTTACCCTTGTTTACGGTAATTTCCATGGTAACCCCACCACGACTACCCCCTGCCACACACACACACACACACACACTCTCTCTCTCTCTCTCTTACTTCTCTGTCTTTATCTTTAGCTGAAGACGGTATGTAAGCTGGTGGCTTAGTCTCTATCACAGAGTTAATCTTTTTCGCTGGATATGTCCCACATCGACATGAGGCAGACATATTAATAAACTGTTTGTGGTTCTCTTGTGGATCTGCCTTTTATTGCAATGAGGCTTAGCCAAGAACTCCGAAGGGAAGAGGGAAAATTATATTTCCTTTTCTGATTAACCTGGCTTATGCTAGGTATCTATCCCTTGCCACCAAAGGCTCCTTTAATATAAACAGAATAAATCATACTGCGATGCACCTTGATAGGTACATCTGAGGTAGTTTTGAGTAGATGCTTTTTAATCCCATTTTCATACAACGAAGTTGCATTTCCTTTTTACACACCATCTATTTTAAGGTATTTACTAATCCCAGGGAGATACAGAAATTTGGAACCAAGAAAACCTTAGAGGAAAAAGAAAGCTGAGTGGATAATGAAGATTCAAAATAGATTTTCAAGCAGCAGCAAGCTCCCAAGAAAATAAATGAGAACATGAAAGTCGCTTTGTTGTACAAGCATCCTTACACACCTCAGGCCGGTGCACAGCTGCAAGTAGCTACACACACAAAAATTGCCAGTTATGATTAAAATCTATACATCTGTGAATAAGATCATCCCCCCCTTCCCTCACCAATACACATACAGTGACATCAGCTCTGGGAGGGCCGGAATTTGTGTCTCTCTCTGCAATGCTGTATGGTCCCTCCCACCTAGAGAGGTATATTCACATAGTAGGTGCTCAATAAGTATATGTTGATGAAATGAAGCAAATCTGATTCTCAACAGATTCTGCATTTCCCATCAGGCAATTCCTAAATTCTCCTACAAGCCCCAGTAGTTTGAGTTCAAGGGTTCTAGAATTATGCCCCTTTGCCATACAAGTTCTTTTGAGCTAAAGGCAATTGAGAACCAGCAGACTCAGGAAAAGCTCTTTACCTTTCCCAAATTGCCTAAACATAGAGTATATAAATTTCCCCTTTTGTAAAGGAAATGTGTATAAAGGAATGTCCCATTTGCGAAGATGTCCATATGCCAGGAAGAGAGCTACTTCCAGAGGCAGTTCTTACCACCCGAGAGACACTTAGCTACACAAGGAGATAAATTTCCTCCCTCACCTCCATGAAGTCACCTTGATGAAACCTTACAAGACCAGTACGAGGTGGCAGCACCCAGCATGCAAGGACAGACAGTCGCCCTACCAAATACATCGTATTTGACTAGGGTTTTCAGGGAGGATGGATTTAGATTGGGGAACAAAAGAGTGAAAAGTAAACCCTAGCAAGAAAAGGAGAAGGAGAAGGAGAAGAAGGAGAGGAAGAAGAGGAAGAAGGAGAAGAGGAAGACGAAGAAGGAGGGGGGGGGGAGGAGGGGGGAGGGGGAGGGGGAGGGGGAAGAAGAAAGAGAAGGAGAAGAAGAAGAAGAAGGAGAAGGAGGAGGAGGAGGAGGAAGAGGGAAAGTGGTGGGGGAGGGGAGGGAGATGGGGAGGGGGCAGGGACAAGAAATCAGACTTCAGGTGTAGCAAGTTCTGACTTCCTTGGCTCAGAGGAGCCACAAAAGGAAACAAGAGATGACAGAGCTGTCAACTACAAATAGGCACTTGCCATCTACCTCTACAAGGATTAAATCATAACCTGCTGCAGCTGCTGACTTTCAACACCCCCTGAAAGGAGTTCAGGGTGAAGTGCAGAAATGACACACTCTGTGCTCTGGGAAAAACTGGCAGAACGGGTCTTCAGATAGTTAGATATTTTCAGGAGCCTATTTTATGAGCGCAGTTCTTGCATCTCCTCCTATCTAGAAAAGCACTAAAATCCTTCATGTCTGCTCCTCGTGACTAGCCGTAACCTTCACGAGACGAGCAGAAACCTCTGCAAAAAAACATGTGCTTGATTGCATGTACTCCCCCTTCACCAAAATCACATATATACTGACCGACCTCTTGGGAGCAGTTTCTCAGAGCTATCTGACATCTGAGATGTTATCTCCCAGGCTACAGTCCTCATTTTGCCCCAAATAAAACTTAACTCACAACTCTCACATTGTGGTTTTTTTTTTAGTTGGCAGAGTTTTCATGTCAGCTCAAAATGATGTAAAGAAAGAAAAAGGAATTGTTTTGCATATTAGGGGAAAACAAGGCATCATATCCCATGAAGCCTGAAGAGAATCCTTAGATGAAATAAAGAACGACTGTTCCTCTCTCTCTTTCCCTCGGATTCTCTCCCACACAAGCCCGCATTCAAATCTGGATTAGAAGGTGAATTTAGTATTTATAATCAGATGCATAAAGTGTATATTTCTTGCATCAAGATTATCCTCTTCAGGACCACTGATATATTGAATTTCAACATAAATGAAATGAATAGAACTCTTTCAGGTCAGTGCATCTTACTAGGAATTACCGTGTTCGCATACGTGGGAAAGCCAGAGTAGGCATTAACCTCTTTTGCAGTTAACTTGGGGGATAATTACTGCTGTGAATGAGGGATATTTTTAAAGGAACTAAGAGCAAATACTCACCTTATGTCCTCATATTACGAAAGTTAAAGTGGAGAAACAGATGGGCTGTCTATGGGACGACAGAGCCAGAGGTGTCCTCTTTCCTTGGCAATGACCTCGGGGGGACAGTGCCTCCCTCTTTCTGCCCAAGAGGGCCTGGTGTACGTGTAACTTCCCACCTACAAGACAAGCAGCCTTGCAGTGACCAGCACTGACACTCAGCTTCCTCTGGAGGCTGGCACCTCCAGGGTTCTGCAGGGGGGTGTTCTCCACAAACAGAGTTACCACAAATAATACTGCGACTTCACACCCTCCCTGGGGTACCCCGTGCCCCTGGCCCAGAGCACAGATCACGGTGCACCTGCTGTAGCCCACGCACACCTCTCCACGGGATGCTGAGAGCCAGGACCCCAGGCAATGCCCCAGGCTGCCCACTGCAACCCTAGGCTCTTTGCCTGGGACCTGGGCCTGAAAACAACTCATCGGAAAACGATTGCAAGGATGCAGTTTGGAGAGAGAAAGAAGCTGGCCATTTTAAGGCTCTTTTCTAGGTATGTGTGCATTCTGTGTGGAAAATGTAAAAAGATACTGCATGTAGACATACAAGGTCTAACACTTAGTTTATCTTCAGGGAAGATTCCAGTAACTCTTATCTTTGCTGTCAACTCAGAATTTAAAGATAGAGCCCCAAAACAAAGAAAAATTAATTTCTTCAGTGGCCCATTTCTTGGAAAGCTACTTACAACATTTACATAAATGGCATAGAAATGGTTCTAAAGATGATCCATTTAGACCCTGGATTATCTCAAATAGTTGACAAAAATTGGAAAAGACATTGCTGTTCATCATACTATACATACCTAAATCATATCTACATATATGCACATGTATGCATATAAAGCACTACATACCGTATATAACATCACATTACATTCAAAAGCACTATAATGTTATATATGCATTGTTATATAATAATAATATATATTATATCTAGCATTACAGTAATTTGTAACATAAATCTATATTATATAAAACATTATATTAATATATCATATACTGTAGCATGTCAACATATTATAGCATAATATATTATTATATACTCTCTATTTCAATTTATTATATTTTAATATATATGTATATTTCTCAATACCTTCCCCAAGAGGTTCTTAAGTTTGACAATTTTCACATGTAGCTGAATTACCCTCCATTTTTCTCTGAACATAGAACCAATATCTTTCTCTCAGCACTTTAGCTAATGGAAGTCACAGAAATGAAGAGAAAAATCTAATAAAAATGTCTTCTTTTTATTTTATTTTTAGAAGTTCTATCGTGTAGAGAACTTTAAATCCTCCCTGAAGCTTAAGAAAGGTTTGGCCTCCACTGACCTCATTTCCCCACAGTGTCTTCCTTTTGGGTCCTGAACAAGCAGAGTTGATACTTTACACCAAAAAAAAAAAAAAACCAGACAATTTATTCGCCCTCCTTGTTCTAAGGACATTCAATGAATCTCTAGATAAGTTTAAAAACTTCATATATCCTTGAAGCAGACCTTCCCATGACAAAATGAAGCAGATACTTTTTAAGAGAGGAGAGAAGAAACGCAAACCACCAAAATCATAAAATTATGTAAATTATGTAAATATCTGTTAAAGTTCAGGCAGAGTGAATGAACAGTCTGGATTAATGCACAAATTTCTAAGGTCTCTTTAGCAAGTAGGGGAGGAAAAATCTTTTTCCTTCTACCCTTCTAGGTTCACAGTTGATCTCTGAAACTCCTCATTGGTGGGATTTATGGGTGGTCCTTTGTAAATTGAGAAATACCTAGAGAATACGTCTCCACGGAAAGCCCAGAGCCAAGATGTGGCTGCCAGATGGTTTTCTCACACTCACAATTCACTCCAGGTGAAGTCTGCATCCTAAATATGGTCCCTCAGTAAGACGAGGAAGCAACTGTGTCTCCATCACCACCATCCCCGCCCCCAGTCAGACCTGGTTTAGCTTTTTCCAAGGAGGAAATCAGAAGAGTAGCAGACATTTTAAGTAGGGGATTCTCCCTGGATCACCCCTGTCGTAGTTTTTTCACTGACACTCAACTTTACCTGAAATCATCCTATTTGCTTGTTTGCTCACATATCATCTCAACTCAACTCCCCTGCAGGAGGAATTTGTTTTTGTTTCCATTACCTAGTCTGACCCTCTGTCCAACGAGTGACCTCAACGTTTGATTCCCATTCTTTTCTGATTAGCAATGCATCTCTAGATTCTGACCCTGGCTGCATTCTCTTTAAAATAACGAAATACTCAGTGGGCACTGACCACAGGTCAAGCATGATTCTAACTGCTCTACAACTATTAACTTGTTTCATCCTTCAAACGTCCCAGGGTGGAGGTGCCACCATTTCCTCATTTCACATTTGAGGGCTCGAGAGAGCAGGAATGCAGACCTGCCCCAAACCATGCATCTAGGCAAGGGAAACACTAGGGTTGAAATCTGTGCTCCAGAGAACTGAAATTCCCAAGAAGTTCCCATGCCTTAATCCCTGAGCCTGTGAAAAAGGCAAAACGGTCTTTAAAGATATAATTATGGGGACTTCCCTGGTGGTCCAGTGGCTAAGACTCTGTGCTCCCAATGCAGGGGGCCCGGGTTCAAACCCTGGTCAGGTAACTAGATCCCACGTGCATGCCGCAACTAAGAGTCCACGTGCCGCAACTGAAAAAGATCCTGCACGCGGCAACGAAGACCTGGGGCAGCCAAATAAATAAATAAATATTTTTTTAAAAGATATGATTATGGTGCTGAATTGGGCGATTGGGATTGACATGTATACACTGATGTGTATAAAATTGATGACTAATAAGAACCTGCAGTATAAAAAAACAAACAAAACAACAAATACTAAACTTTCATTGGGTTATTTGTATGGAAATATGTTAATATAAATGTTTCAGACATTACGTGAAATTTCTAAAAATCTTATATGTTCTGGTATAATGTTATAAGTCATAATTCTAGTTATTACTTTAAAATGTATATCTCAGAAATAACTAAATTTCCTTGTCAATTGCACTATTATGAACTTTCATCAAATCTTTAACTGTGGTCATTTTTAAGTCTTTTGTCATTTACAGACAGTTCTGGGTGTACTCTGATGCTTTTGCAAATATGTTCCTATAAAAGGGGTTCATCTTCAAGAAATTCATGGAAAAGACTCTGACAAGTACAGGTTTCTGGTAAGTGACTGTACTGCTGAACTGAATGAATAAGCATTTTCAGAACTCTAATGAAAAACTAATGAACTCATAAAAGTGCTAACAAAAGATCAAGATGAAAAAAAAAAAATTAATTACATGGGACTGAGTGAACTGATGAGGATGATTATAATTTTTGTGACTTTCTGTTTGAATTAAAAAAAAAAATCCCCACCCCCAAAAAAAAGATATGATTATGATTACTAATGAGTTGACCCTAACTAAAATAGGGAGATTATCAAGGTAGTATCCAGGTAGGTTCATGCAATCACCTAAGTCCTTCAAAGCAGAGACAGAAGAGGACATGAGAGAAATTCAAAGTACCAGAAGGATCTGGTATGGCACTGCTGGCTTTGCAGATGAAGGGGGCATGAACCAAGGCATGTAGGTAGCCTCCAGAAGCTGACAATGAGCCCTGGGAGAAAGCCAGCAAGGAACGAGGGACCTCAGTCCTGCTCTCACATGGAAATGAATTCTGTCAATCACCTGCATGAGATGAGCAGCTGAATCTCCCCCAGAGACTGCAGGTAAGAGCCCAGCCCAGCTAACACCTTGGCCTCAGGTGTGTGAGACCCTGAGCAGAGAATCCAGCCACGCCCACCAGGACTTCTGACCTTTAGAACTATGAGATCATAAACTGATGTGGTTTGAAGCTGCTAAATGGGTGGTGGTAACCTGTTACGGTACGGCAGCAACAGAAATGGAACACAGAATGTAAGCAAAGCAGAAGCAGAATGGTTGCTGTCAACAGGGATGCTTCTCTGACCCACACCTTGATACTGGGACAAACATTCAACTCACCGGACTCAGCTCTTATCTCTTAATCTTCCCTGAGAAATCCCAGGCCTCACCACCAAGCACCTCCGTTCTCCAACCTTCTGTCCTAAGCCCAACCCCTCTGGTTACGTGTTTGCAGAGGGAAAAAGTCATGGAAATTTCTGACTTCAGTTGCTATCTCGCTTCCCTTCATCAAGGTCAAGGGGAACACCTCACACTCCATCACCCTGACTCCTTCGCCTCTCTGCCCTTGGTATTACCAAAATTGATAGATTCCGCTATGAATTTTTATGCTGGTCTTCCAGGTGAATCACAACCTAGTAATTTCCTTGCCTGAAGATCTCTCTCTTTATTCATTCTGTCCTCCTGTTTCTTCTACACATTTGTGAACACAGTAGAAATATTTTAGATGAATACAGAGGAGGAGTAGAGCTATGGATAAATGTATGTGTCTGATTTCTACAGTGGATTCTGACCCGTCTTAGAAAAAGTTCAAGCTCCTTACCACTACCCCCATGGACCCTCATAAACTGGTACCCACTACATCACTGATGATCTACATCATTCCAGCCACGTTCCCTTCACCCACTGCATTCTGGAAAGAGGACTGCCTTTCCTGCTAACCAAACAACTACGGCAGCACCCAATAACTGTTCTTTGGATTGATTTTCTTCCTTAGGAGGGGCTACACTGGAATTCCTCACCCCTCCCAGGAGCTCTCCTGGTCTTAAGAGATTATTTTATTTTCATAACTTGGTCAAGAAGGGAATCGCTACTATTTGGGCCACCAATTCTATGAGCCTTTGTCAGCTGGCATATGATATTTGGGCACTAGGAGAGTGTTAGTAAGGCTATTGGCTTATCTCAGTTTACTTACAGAATCTTTTTTTTTTTTTTTTTTTTAATTTTTTAAACATCTTTATTGAAGTATAATTGCTTTACAATGGTGTGCTAGCTTCTGCTTTACAACAAAGTGAATCAGTTACACATATACATATGTTGCCATATCTCTTCCCTACTTACAGAATCTTAAAGACACACACTACTATATATAAAATAGATAAACAACAAGGTCCTACTGTACAACACAGGGAAATGTACTCAATATCTTGTAATAAACGATAATGGGAAAGACTATGAAAAAGAATAAACATACACAACTGAATCACTCTGCTGTGTACCAGAAACTAACATAACATTGCAAATCAACTATACTTCAATAAAAAATAAAATAAAATTAATCGATTTAATTAAAAAAAAAATCTTAACGAGGGGGTTTTTGAAAGAAAAAAAAGAAAGAAAAAAAGGTACATGGAGAAGAGGTCAACCCATGAAATATACAGTATGCACTAGTTTTGCATTGCAACTTTAACAGCAAATATACAGGCATACCTCAAGAAAACTATCAATCCCTTCTAACCAGGGTTTGGTCTTAACACAGGTATTCCTGGGACTTGGTCTCAGCCCTGCTCTTGATCCAGAGACCCTCATCACATGAGTTTCTTGTCTTGGGCTAAGGTGGCGTGGTACCTGGATGACGATGCAAATTACCGTCAACTAAACTGGCATCACAGTTAAATATCTCATGAAACCTAAACAAGAACTGTTTCTGCCTCTGAAGTATGTTCTTTTCTTGCATTTTCATAATATTTAGTATTTAGGCACTATTTATCATAGTACCTATCATAGAGGTAACCTAATCAAATTAAATAAAGCCTCGGATGCTCATTTGTAATCTGTAAATCATTAGAACAAGGTAAGTTGTGGGCAAACTAGAAGCTCCTTAACTAGCCTCCACTTACCTAGTTCCCCAGGGGTTAATTTTACTCTTTTTGTCTGTTAAATATGTGAGCTCTGGGTGCAGTAACAAAATCTAGTTTCTGAGCTCCTGGTGAAAGAGCCGTGGGGAACAGGGTAACTCTTATCAATATACTTCCAATCTCAAGGCCCCCTCTGAGGACCCAGACTATTGAATTTTTGTTTGTTTTCTTCAAGGTGGACCTATAACGAGATATTTCACATCACCCATGCCTCTAGCTCAGTGAGGAATCAACTGAATATCTCAATTAAGTGTTGGCCACCAAATGCCATTGGGGGCTAGTCTAAAAATAACTGGCTAAGGAATTTCCAGGTTAAAGTCGACCTAAATGCAATGTGTAATACTGGATTAGATCTGGGGCTGGGAAATATATATATAATATTGGGGAAATTGACAAAATTTGAATACAGAATGTGGATTAGATAATAGAATATTGTACACGGTCAAATCTCTTGATTTTGGCCATGTATACTAGTTATCTAGAAGGACGTCTTTGTTCTTCTTAAAAAACACACTGAAATATTTAGGGATAAAAGAGCATGAAATTACTCTCAAATGATCTGGAGACGAGAGAGAGAGAGAGAGAGAGAGAGAGAGAGAGAGAGAGAGAAATGTAAATGAAGCCAAATGTAAACGATTGGTGAATCTATATAAAATGTATACAGGAGTTCTGTGTACTATTTTTGCAACTTTTCTGTGTTTAAAATAATGTTAGAATAAAAATTTTCCAAAATAATAAATGTTGGTACGTATAAGCTTGTTCCAGCTTGTAAAAGGGTGACTCTTGAGTGATAGGATATAAAATCCGGTAATGAGCGTACACCCTGAACATGTGAAGAGTTCAGTTGTTATCTTTGAAGGAAGATATTAGCCATGAATCAAATGATGAATACATAAATATTAAATAGACTATGCAAACCAATAAATATGAGGTTACAAGATTTGCAATAAACATGAATTTATTTCCATTGCATTTGTTTTAATCTCCAGTTGCCAGTTTTATGAGATTCAGTACCCAATGTATTTTCAATGAATTCAACACAGAAAATGCATTTGTAGTATGTTTACCGTTGTGTAAGACCCTGGCGCAATCTGCTTGATTGCTTCACCTTCCAAAAGAAAAGAACAAAACCCCAAATTTCTTCCTTGATTTGCTTGCTTCATTGTTTCCTTCTTTTAGACGGACATTGACCTCTTAAAGATTTCCTTTCATTTTAAAAAATTTGTATTTGACGTGGACACGTGCTTACATAAAAAAGGGAACGAAAGGATGGACTACAGCACTGATTTTGTGAAATCCAAAAATCTGGATTATGGTTTCTCAGTTTTCACAAACTCTTCCAGTTTCCGTACTCGTGTCGTCCAATGAAAAGAGATTTGGAGACCACATTATGTTTTACAACCACTGATAGCACTTGAAATAAAAACATTCTCTTGCCTTGTCTCGTTCTTCCTCCTGAGCTATCTTATCCATCACTTACCCCTACACCATGTGGCTGTGGATTAGAGAATTATTTAAATTCAAATCCACTGTCTCTTTTGCTTTTGCTAGTTTATCTTGTGAAACTTTAGTGATGATGCTGCATTTACCTGAGCGTTACATTTGCTGTGTCCTGACTTTCCAATGAATAACTGAAATGTTGCTAGAAGATGTTCCTCGGTCAGGGCGCCTTTCAATCTTCCATGCCCTCAGGATCCAGATTTAATGTGAAGATGCTTCCGTAGGAACAGAGCAATCAAATTGTCTCCCAGGTTGGATGGAAAAGGTTCTTACACTGCTACCTCAATTGAAGAATTGCAAAGGAATAAATAAACAATAAATGGTTTTGTAGTGCCAAGAGGATAAAACAGCCAGCAGAAATGGGAAATAATTCTTATCATAGCAAACTCGAAGCAGAAGAACTCCTGCAGTTTAAAGAATGTGGCTCTGGAGATGTAGCAAGTCCCAAATATGTCTCTCCTAAAATTTACTTTGGTCTACTTTATGGTATCTTATTAGATACCATAGATTCACAGGTTGGAAGCTTCCTTGGGGAAAAAAATATGATATCATAAATTAAAAGGATTCCTAATTTTTGTAAATTGAGTCTTATCTTGCCTTTATCTTGTGTTTGTATTATATAGGGGACCATCTACATCAAAGCAATAAATCAGACCACCAAAAATCAGAATTTCCAGACGCACAGTGATTAATGGAGAGCTTACGAGGCTGGAGTGACTCCAATGTAAGAACACAACTCCCAGCTCTACGAGCAAACACAAACAGATGGTCACCTTTGTCTTAAAGCTTCCTCCCTCACACGGGGCCAATTAGAGTCCTCCTTCTGGGGACAGGACTTTGGATCTAAAAGTATCCCATCGAATATGAAATGGTTTCCTGAAACTGGAGACAGTTACCTGCCAGCTAAGTGAAGAAAGACAAACCACAACAAAATAAAAATGTAGCAAGTGGCCAGGTGTTAAAATATAAAGCTTTCAGGAAAAGATAAAAATTGTGACTCTCATGCAGATATAAAATGAATAGGCATTAAAGATTTCATTTCACTCCTATAGGAGAGAGGCAGGAAGATGTTACCACCTGTGGCAAGGAAAAATCAACAATGCATATGGAGTAAAGGAACCGAGTTTCAGATGAAGCAAGTATTTTTTTTTTCACTGGGAGGAGGAAAGTCTAACTCCACAGTCAGCTAGCTACAATTTCAAAAGAGATACAAAACATCTAAAAGACGATGAAACCAGCTCCAGAAATCAGACAGCCCAGAAGGGTGTGCTACAGGAAATGCAGAGATTTCTATGGAAGTACATCTGGTACCCTTTGACCCTCAACACACACCCCTCCACCTCTGTAGCGCAGCAAAATTTGCCCTCCCCCATCCCCCTCTGATGTGTTTCTTTGGAATGAGGATTAATTTAGGCTGATTAATTTTAAGAAACAGAAGACTCAGGAAGTCTTTCTTTTTACCTTCCCTTAGCTGCCTCAAGAATTTAGATAGAGGGCTTGTTCCTGGAATGGAACATCACCAGACATGTCTGCAAAGAATATGGGCCACGTGGGGTGGGGAAAATCAGCAGGGCCTGGAGATCAGCGTCCACTCCGTGTCCCACTGTCTGCATTGGTCCTGCAAACACTAGTTTATACAATTTCCTTTTCCATCCCATGTGAATTGCGTTCCTCCTCTCTGAATCCCAAACCACTCCCCTAACATCCTCTTTCGTCTTTAGCTGAAGATGGTGTTTAAGGGGAGGGGTTCAGTCATTCTGGAAACAGACTCAGTTTTCCTGAGTCTCTCTCATGTATACATGGTATTAAAATTTTATGTGATTTTTCTCCTGTTCACCTGTCTCCTGTCCATTTAATTCTAACACCAGCCAGAAGAACCTGGAAGAGTAGAGGGAAATGTCTTCCTCCCCGACACCCCTAATGCCACAAGTTTTAATCTGATCTCTGATTCAGGGTCCACACCGAATGCTATTTATACCATAAAGCCTTATTTCATTCCCTCGACCAGGAGGCCATTTTCACCTCTTCCACACTCCCAGACACACATCTGTAATTCTCTGCAGTACTTATCACACTCTAATTTGAATTACAGTGACTCACGTGTCTGCATTTGCATTCCTTTGGTCTATTCCAGAGTCTCTAGCAAAATAGACACAGTTTAATGAAGTTTTGTGAGATGAATGAATGAACATTGCTCATTCCTGTTGGAAGCCCTCTCTCCCTCCAGTGGATATCCCAATTCTGTAAGGCATGTACGAGTTATTTTTCCAGCCTTCACATCTGCGGCAGTCGACGCTTGTTTGCATATCTGCTCTGGGCAAGAACTATTCCCAGGACCAGGGGCACACACGTGTGCACACCACACACACAAACACACACACATTCTCTTGAGAAGTTCTCCCCCAGTATCCCAACATACTAAGATGAGTCCATTAAACATGCTGGCACTGGGAGGTCTCACCCTCTGGGCAATCCTAATTGTACCCAGAGAGGAATGATGCCAGGGGACACATACACACATATTCTTCTCCATCAGGAAGCTGGAACTGAGATTTAGAGGCACTGTTCCTTTGAAGCCAGGTCCAGCAAAGTCAGCACACTAGAGGGATGAAACAGCCTCATTCCGTGAGCATGCAGAATCAGTAAAAGCAGGGTAGGGAAAGATGATTTTCAGAAAAATGCAAAAGCATGACTCTCACCACAGATAAAAAATAAACACATGTTGAGGATTTTGTTTCACTCTATCAACGAGACACCCAGACAGATGTTATAACTGGTTCAAAGTGGGGAGTGAGAGTGGCAAAAATGAATTGTATGGAGCAAGGGAATTGAACTGTAAATGGAGGCAACTCCTTTTGGCGGGGAGGTGGTCACGTAAAACTCTGCTGAGCAGGACGGTGTGTAATCTATCAGTTACCTCCAGTTTACAAAGAGGTGCACAATAGCTCAGAGACAATGAACAGGATGAGAGCCAGCATCCTGGAGGAGTGCAGGAGAGCTGATGCATAGTTTTTCATTAAAGTGCATTCTTTCTTTCTCTCCAAGATCATGTGGGAAGAGGGAGGGAGAGCTAAGGCCTGTTTTCTAATATCTTTGCTGTGTGCATCATTTCATTCCTCAAGAGGCCCTGCTCTACATCCCCCTACCAGTTTCTGAAGGATGCTGTGCATCCTTGTAATAAATTCTGTTCATTTTGTTGAGAATGTGTAAGAGGATTTCTACTGTTTGCAAACAAAAGCGCCTTTGATAACATTCATGTCATCAGGGGAAAAAAGAGGTAAAACTTGCTGATGAGACTCTGAACCTTTGATTTCCTTCCTTTTCCAAAATTGTTTTGGTTAAAGACCTAGGGCACCCTGGACAGACAGTCGCATAGGTCCACATAGCTCCCGAGTACCTTGATGCTGGTGTGTGGTCCAGAAAAACATACAATAAAATAAATAATGGAAAGAAGGCAATGGTCTTAGATGACCGTACTTGGAACAAGTGGTCAGGGTCATAACATCATCATCATTACAAAGGAATCTTTTCTTGAACAGCAGAAGGTCTAGAAACACACGACCAGCATTTCTTCTCAGCAGCTGTAGATTGACACTGAGTGCACACCTATCCCACGTCACCTGGAGTCCCCACCCAGACAATCCCATCCTCGAGGATTCTCTACCTGGCCCCCAAAGGCATCAGTGTTCAACCCTGCCTCGACCCCCAGCCCCAGGGTCTGGCCTGCAGGAAGACCCTCGCTCCCTTCATGCTTACCTCTTAGGGCCTGGGCTGCCCTAGAATATCTGCTATTCCCCTTCAGGCTACAGTTGACATTCTTTTGTCTTTATTTCACCTGGAGTGACTCTGAGTCTACATAGGAACTTTGTCACAGTTCCTCAGAGATTACCTTGCTTTGCGGATGTATGGGCCCCAGCAAACTCCCCTGAGGTTGTAGTTCAGAAACTGTCATTCAGACTCAATCTTCCTATCAAACTCATCGGTGTTATAAAAAAAATAATAATAATACATTTTGACCACACCATGGAAATAGACTTCTACAAAAGTCCCAGGTAAAATGTCATTTCTCACCCTAGTGCCTAGAGAACACTAGCTTTTTAACATTTTTTTCAAATTTTAAACATCTGGTAATTTCATTTTGCTTGATAGTGCTCTTAATTTCTTATTTCTTACTAGTAATTCATATGCTTTCAAAGAATGATTTAGCTACCTTTATTCTTTTCTCATACACAGGCTAGATGAAAATTAATGACTAAAATAGATGAAATGGTCTCTTGTTAAGAAAATTATAAATGCTTAAGTCACCCTAATTTGTTATATATTTCCTTAGTAATAAGGAGCTCAACAGAGAATGTTGAACACAAAGGTCTCCACTTTCGAGCTACATTAAAAAATTTGTTCAGTTTTCTAGACTCAGAGCTGGAAGCTTCTTGACAAATAAAGAAGAGTATGGCCCTGGAAACTTTTACTTTTCCCTAGTTATGAGCCCTTTTTTTCAAATAAAATTTAACAAAATCTTAGTTTCAGTATGATCAAGACAAACTACAAGCTCACCAGGAATCATGAGAATACTAAGGAAAAGAAAAAAGTCCATCTATGACAAAGAGAAAAAGTCTTTAAAAATTTTTCTTGCAAGGAAAGAGTTGACTTTTTAAAAAGTGTTTCCTCATGAATACGGATCAAAACATGTCTTTGTGTCCACAACTGGATTGACAAAGATGAAAAAAATTGACGCTACCTAGTATCAGTATATAATGTCAGTAGATGTATAGTAGAATGCTGGAAATATGTATAAATAACCTTAAATGTGCATGCCCATCTATTCAACAAATCCACCTTAGAAATGTATCCCAGGAAGACAGACAAAGGTTCAAACAGATGCGCAAGCATCCTCATCACATTTTTGTTTAAAACAGAAAAAAAAAAGTTTAGAAACACTCTAAATATTCATCAATAGGTTTGGCTAAGTAAATTATGGTACAATTTATTCAATGAAATACTAGTGATCTACTTAAAATGGTAAGAGACAGGATGGATAGACGGATGGAAAGATAAAAAGAAAGAAGGAAGGAAGGGAGGGAGGGAGGGAGGAAGGAGGAATTGTCCGTGATCTAATCATCCTTGATCTCTTCTTGTAGGAGAGGAAAAGCAAATTCAAGTTTTATATTTATTAGAGCTGCCTGTGATCATGGCAAAAACCACAAGTTGCATTGTTAATACCAGGATCAGCTGATTTCTACACTAATAATTGTCATCAGGATTCAGAGCTACAAAGTATCTATCATTCCTGAGAAACTCAGGGGAAGCAAGATTCCTATTGGTCCTTGGAATCATCTGCATCTGATTCATCATCTGATGATGACAGAGTCTCCATTTAATTAACAGGTAGATCTGAGGTTGATGCATGAGAAGGTGCATCAAGGTGCATCATCCCCTTTTCTCTCCGTGCCTAGCTTGGATCCGGCTCAGTGAATTTCTATTCAATCTAACCCAAGCAACAAGCCTAAGGAGAACACCGTCAGGGAAATCACTGTCATCTCTTGTAACACGTATTTGTGAACGTAGCTCTGTATTTGTATTTTATCAGGACTGGGAGTCATGGTATGCTACACAAGACGTAGAAGTTACAAACATGGATCATCTGCCTGCACGACGTGTTGGAAATATCTTACTCAAAATTCTCTTTAGAGGGGTTTTTTTCCCTCTCTTTTCTTTCAGTGAACAGATGGATAGAAACATGAATTTTCTCCTATAATGTCAAATTGTGTTTGTTCAACATTTGTGACACTTGCTGCCTGGGAAACTTGATCAGACAATTTTGGAGTCAAACCAGATATATGACAACAGAACAAAACTGGGCATCTCTCATTCTGCAATTCACACCTACAGCCAACTTATTATGAATTAAATAATAACTGCCCAGAATCAAATAAAAAAATATATTTTTAAAGGTGGAGGATGTCTCATCCTTACAATCCACTGCTCTCTTCCATGATTCCTGATTTAGAGGAAGTACAAGCAACAAAAATACCCAAATCAGAAATTATTAGCTCTATTATCACAATAAAAATTCTCTAAAATGACCTCAACTTAATCATCTTGTCAGACTAATCAACAGAGTCCATTCCTTCTGTAAAATACTCTGGCTAATTTGCTAACATGCTAAACTCTTGTGGTAGCAAACAGGCTAGCCTCTAGGCTATGTAAATATATATATATATAATACATATATTGTATATATGATTATATATACACACATATACATATATTTATTATTTATATATTCATTTTATACTTATATATTGTTTTACATGTTATATATAAATATATAATTAGTTTACAATTAATTATAATATATATAGTTAGTTTGATGAACCCAAGCTCCCTTTTCCAGATTATAGACACCATTCCAGGATGGATTGTTCTCCCCAATCTATCCAAGAACGATATTCCGAGTACCTCCTTGGCCTAGTGCCTTAAGGGTACAGAAAAGTGACAGAAAGTCGTTCTTTTTTTCCATTGTCCACATTGACCTAACCTACTGATAAATCCCATTCCCCTCAGCACATTGGAAAGAGAAATTTAATCACTTCCCTATAGATGCAACACAACAAATTATGGATTTTCTGGAAATGTGTTTATATTAAGTACTACTTCTCTTCCTTTTTAGCATGAAATCAATATATTATCGCTATAAAGTTAAATATACTGTTAGAAGTATGCTTACATTTTTTTATATGATTCCGCATTTTAACTGACTATTGATTAACTGAATGATTCTAAGTCTTGATCTCTTTAAGAAATGAGCAAGCTCACCAGAATCCTTCAAAAAATGCTGTAAGAAAGATTTTAGCTTTGTTCACATACTCTTGCCGGTCCAGTAACTATAACAAAAATCCTCGCTTTCTAGTAAAGGTTAAATTAGACCAGTGGGGCTCCGACTGGACCCTCCTGACTTGAAGATGGCCAGGCCCTCCTACCAAACCATGGTGCATAAGAATATCCCGCCCGTGTGCTCACCACAAGGAGAGGGCGCGAACAAGATGGCACTGCTTCCCAAACGCGAAAACCCAGCAACCCTTCCCCAGAGGCAAGCAGCCCTCCCATGGGAGGCTGTTACTAAATAGGGCAGGTGGAGGACTTCCCTAGTAGTCCGGTGGTTACGACTCTGCGCTCCCACTGCAGGGGACACGGGTTCAATCCCTGGTCGGGGAAGTTCCACATGCCGCGAGGCGCGGCCAAGAAATAAACAAATAAATAAATAAAGATAAAAATGGGAAAAAAATAGGGCAGGTGGAGGGGACGCAATGTGGAAGAACAACACAGAAGTGTCTACCCCTCGATGGAGACGGTCAGACATTACCATGACTACGGCCCTACTCGATGGTCCAACCCAGAGTGTATTAGGAGAGTAGAAAACACAACTAAGGCAGCAACATGGATGGACCTGGAGATGATCATACTAAGTGAAGTCAGTCAGAGAGAGACAAGTATCATATGATATCACTTACACGTGGGATCCTAAAAAAAATGATACGAATGAACTTATATACAAAACAGAAATAGGGACTTCCCTGGTGGTCCAGTGGTTAAGAATCCGCCTTCCAATGCAGGGGACACAGGTTCGATCCCTGGTCAGGGAACTAAGATCCCACATGCCTTGGGGCAACTAAGCCCTTGCGCTGCAACAAAGACTCAGCGCAGCCAAACAAACAAACAAAAAACAGAAATAGACCCACGGACATAGAAAACAAACTTATGGTTACCAAAGGGGAAAGGGGCGGGAGGGATAAATTAAGGGTTTGGGATTAACATACACACACTACTATATATAAAAGAGATAACCAACAAGGACCTACTGTACAGCACAGGGAACTCTACTTAATATTCTGTAATAACCTATAAGGGAAAAGAATCTGAAAAAGAATAGATATATATGTATAACTGAAACACTTTGCTGTACACCTGAAACTAACACAACATTGTAAATCAACTATACTTCAATTAAAAAAAACATTATTAAGTAAATAAGATTATTTGTATGTAATGAACTATAAATGCCACCAAATTTTGGGAAAATACGTATAATGTTTAGCTTTGAACCAAGAAGTTTTAAACAACTTTCCCCTAAAATAATATTTAATTTTTTTTTAATTCAAAGAATTTGCATTCATGAAAGAAAGTTCAATACATTGGATATCAGATGTCTCAAGAAATATTTCAGTCAGCCTCCATGTATCCTTGAACTTGGAAGTACTGATAAGTACATTGACAAGTGTCTTTGGTTGTCATATTATTTCTAATGAGTCAATCTGATGACGATGTTATTCACCAAACTATTCAGTGGATTAATTTGATGAACACAAGCTCTCTTTTCCAGATTATAGGCAGCATTCCGGATGGATTATTCTCCCCAACTTATCCAGAACAATATTCCTGGCACCTCCTTGGTCTAGTGCCTTGACGGTACAGAAAAGAGACAGAAACTCAGCCTTTTTCTCCCCCGTCTACACTGACCTAAACTTAGACCTATCAATAAATCCCATTCCCCTTAGCACACTGGGTAGAGAAATTTAATCACTTTACTATCAGTGCAACACAACAGATTAAGGATTTTCTGAAACTGTTGTGTTTATATTAAATACAGCTTCTCCTTTTTCTATTTAGCATGAAGTCAATAATTAGCAAATTACTGGGATGTGTGTGGCGAGGTGTGATGACACACCTCAGGAATTCCAGACAGAAGCCTGAAATCTTGAGATTTAGTTACGCTCTTTACCTGTAGATGGCATGGACTGTCTGACCTTGAAAAGCCATTTCAGCTTGTCTATTTCTCCATCTTTGCACTGGGGGTAATGAAAACGTGAGCACACCCCCCTCGCAGGTGGAAATAACTCACCCAAGCAATGTGAACATCTGCATGTTGTGTGACTGCCAAGAGGTCAGGAAACCTATCATTTTCTTTGTGGGATCCTTTGGAAGAAAGTGCATTTGCATTCTGAGTAGGGGACACACTGGTCCAAGGTTACGGCTGCTGCCAGCAATTCAGTTGCTTCTGAAAGATTGCCTTGCTCCCCGTTGGAAATTACAATGCAGAGGACAGACTTCTAGGTGTTTGTGTGTGTACAGCTTTATTTCTCCTGGGAATGGGCTCATCTGTTCATTAACAGGAATGTAAAGAAGAAATCGCCAAGGAAAGAAGAAATGTTTTTTTCACCCGAATTGAAAACAAAATTATATTTTATATAATTATAAAACAAAATTATATAATATATATATTAAACATTTAATAGATATATATAAATAAATATAATCTATGTTGACCAACAATTATGTTCTTATATATTTTTAAAATATTTTATAAATATATTTATAAAAATATAATTTATGTTGACCAAAATGAACTTAAAATGGGATGTAAAGACAAAGTGTCACCCGTGTATCTTGAAGACACACGCTTCCGCGCATAGCTTTGGCGACCTTTGATAAAATGGCCCAATCTTGCACTTCCAGCCCCACCTGCCAGGTCCCTCGGGCCACTCCTGCTCAACCACACTGGCCCCACTAAATGTCGGGCAGGTAACGGAAATATGCAGTGGACCTTTATAACTCTGTGATTGGCCTTCTCTATTCTCTTTGAATAGAATATGCCTATCAACCTCCACTGTCCAATAAAGCCCAACTGGGTCACAATTCCCTCCCTCGATATAATCAGAAATCATCGCATCACTGTCCGCTAAAGCACAAGTGTCCAGTCTGACACAATGGCCATTATTATGTTGCCTGTCACTGTACACGTCTGTCCTTCAGTATGTATTGCGACCTTCAGAGGGTACAAAATGCGCTTCATTTTTGTGCTCCCAAGTTGGAGCACAGTACGGTAAGTCCCCTACATACGAACCTTCAAGTTGCGAACTTTCAAAGATGCGAACGTGCATCTGGTTCCAGCAAGGAACCAGAACCTGTGCCATCAGCGTCAGGCGTGAGTGAAATTGCAGCTTGCCCTCCGTCTCCTATTGCTGACGATCCTTCAGCTCTACCATCTCCCACCTCCTCTCCCTCCTCCAGTCAGTAACTCTTCTTGCCTGTTTATTCGATGCCAGCCCCTGTCCTGGACTACTGTACTTTTCAAGATTGTAAATGTTTTCTTTATTTTCTGTGTTTGTTTTTTATGTATTATTTGTGTGAAAAGTATTATAAACCTAGTTCAGTATAGTACTACATAGCCGATTGTGTTAGCTGGATACAGGCTAACTTTGTTGGACTTGCAAACAAATTGGATTTACAAACGCGCTCTTGGAACGGAACTCATTCGTATGTAGGGGACTTACTGTACTCAGAACACAGTTGGTGCTCAATTAATGCACATGGATGAAGAAAGATGGGTGGGACAGGATGGATGTGGTATGCATATTCTTTCACTAACAATCCATGTATCAATACAATTATTATAATGACATTTGTTTTATCTGAGCATATCCTGCCGGATAAGAAGTTACTCCCACTTAGTAATTCAGACATTTCCTGAAGCTCTACAACTTTTCCAGCTTTTGTTTCTCTCCAGTTTATTCTTCTGTTTGTCCATACTGGATTTAATCAAAATCTAAACTGAATTACCTTGGTTTCATGTTCCTAAGAGTCAAGATGAGATTCCACTCAAACAGCAATGAAATAAACGACAAGGGCATACTGTATAGCACAGAGAACCATATTCAATATCCTATGATAAACCATAATGGAAAAGAAAAATGTATGTATAACTGAATCACTTTTCTGCACAGCAGAAAGTAACACAACGTTGTAAATCAACTATACTTCAATTAAAAAAAAATTTTTTTTTAAATAGCCATGACCTAGGTTTTACTGGTCTGCTCTCTCCATCTGAGTTATTCAGCCTGTTTTGCTAGGAGTTCCAGATGTTCATCTCACAGGAACTCAAAAACAAATCACTCCCACCAGGGGAGAAAGGGGGGGGGGATAAATTGGGAGACTGGGATTGACATATACACACTACTAAATAGATAACTAATAAGAACCTACTGAATAGCACAGGGAACTCTACTCAGTACTCTGTAATGACCTATATGGGAATAGAATCTAAAAAAGGGTGGATATATGTATAACTGATTCACTTTGCTGTGCAGCAGAAACTAACACAACATTGTAAGTCAACTATACTCCAATAAAAACAAAAATTAAACAACAACAACAAATCACTCCCACCAGCCCAGTGCTGCAGGTCTGCCCTAAGTATGCCGGACACAGCAAGTGACACTTCTGCTTCATGGCCACCCCTGATGTCTCCTACTGACTGCCAGGAACCACCGAATGGGTCCAGAGCACACCTGAAACCTACCCTGTGCAGTGGACTGCAGTCCAAAGGAGCAGGAAGATGGAAGAAGGCACTTGCTATCTTTGTATAAAACATGGTCATAGGATCTCAACGCTGCTTCGCTTGTGCCCCAGTGCATTTCCTATTTTAGTGAAGTGCTCCTTTTACATTTCACAGTCAGTGAGCACGAGGCAAAATGCCCAGTAAACTTAAACATCCCTTTATTTAAACTTCACAACCATTATTATCTTCCCTTGGGCCAGACAATGTCATCCAGATACTGCCTCCTTCTAAGTTTGACACTCCTGTCCTGGAACTGGGCTGGAAACAACTCCTGGATCTGAATCACTCTGTCCTACAATCAACATTAATAGGGTGAGTGCTTTTTCCAGGCACCTTCTCTACTTAGGGTGTGTTGGTTAGCCTAGAGCCTTTTAGCCCAACCCAATAGATTACTGTTGGACCCATCTGCCCTGGTTGACCAGATGTCCCCAGAAATGCTTGCTTCCAGGCAGTGATCAGATGGTATTTCACAGGGATATCTTTCAACTCTCATGCATACTTGCTTCACCAAATCACGGATTCATCACACAGACACTGATACTCCTCAGCCTCCCGGGTTCACAGTCCCACCCCATTGGCTTAATTCCTCAGGCAGCACTTTTTAGAGCCCTAGAGTTCAGTGAAATGCCTCAAGGCCATGTCATAAGTAAGCTATGAGGGTAAGACAAAGCTATAGCTTCTTCAAATCCCTCTCTTCCCAATCCAGGATTTCGCAACCATGGCGCTTTCCAGCCCCATGATATTTGGGGCTGGATGATTCTTTGGTGTGGCGTGTTGTCCTGGGCACAGTAGGATGTTTAGCAGCACCCCTGCCCTCTGCCCACTGAATGACAATACAACCACCTCCCTCCAAACTGTAACTACCAAACATGTCTTCAGACTTTGCCAAATAGCGCCCCTAGAAAAACTGTGAATCAGCACCTCTCCTGAACATTCACAAAGAACAATAATCTGATAAAGGCTCCGAAAAGTCCTGTGATATGAAAATAAGTCAGATCGACTGCATTTTCCAATGTATCAAAGCTAACCTTGAACGGAAGAAAATTAGAGAACCGCTGTTCTAGAAAATCTTCTTATTAACCCTATTTTAAGTACATGAGGCAAGCACCTGACCCAATTTAGGCACTTGTGAAAATATACCCCATAATCAAATGTCTAGTTAAAAACCTTCAATTATTTACTTATGAATATGAATGGCCACCTAATAGACACATTTGCAATGGAGATTATCACTCTAAAATTACTTCAATTACCCTATGACTTAGTATTTGCCAGTATATTTATCTGGAAATATTTTTTTCCTGGTAATTTATAGTGCCTCAACAGGAGGGCACTGTTGTGCTCTTGTTGTGTTGGCGATGTTTTATTTGTTCAATTATTTATCAAATTCATTTAGGACTTGATAATTTTTATAGGTGAAATACTGAAAAGATCATGAGCTTTAAAGCTAGTTTTGTATCCAACCCATAATATGTCCCTCGCAAACACAGCTGTGTTGGAAAAATTATACAAGCCTTCTGAAGTAAGAATGGTAATGTTTAACCCAGAAAATTATTGTAATATTCTGGTCACCAATTCCAATGGGTAGGGGGTTTTCCCACTCTACCAAGCAATTCTCAGACACAAGCTGGGTGTCCTACCCTGCAACCCCATTCTGACAGTATCTAGCTGGAGGTAGGGTCAGATCCACAGGTTAAGGGCTCAGTCTTACTAGACTTTCCCCTCCAGCCCCCGAAACTTTAGAAGCCAATCACAAGTCCAGAGTGTCACCTGTGATTCTGACCGAGCAGCTATATATCAGAGGTTCCAACAACCCCTTCCCTGGGTTTGATTACTTTGCTAGAGCACCTCACAGAACTCAGGGGTACCTTTACTTACGAGAATCACCGGCTCCTTACGAAAGATAAAACTCAGGAACAGCCAGGTGGGAGAGGTGCAGAGGGCAAGGTATGGGGAGAGGGCTCGGAGCTCCCACACCCTTTGCAGGCTGCCGTTCTTCCCAAATCTCTGCGTGTTCGCCAACCCGGAAATTCACCGAACCCCTTCCTTTTTTGGGTTTTTCCGGAGGCTTCATTACATACACATGATTGATGAAATCATTGACCACTGGGGACTAATTCAACCTCTGCTCCCTCGCCCCTCCCCGGAGGTCAGGGGGTGGGACTGAAAGTTCTGATCCTCTGTTATTCGTGGTTGGTTCCCCTGGCAACCAGCCCCATCCTTAGGTGCATTTCAAAAGTCACCCCATGAGCATGAAAACACCTTGATAGCTCTCATCACTTAGGAAATTCCAAGGGTTTTAGGAGCTCTGTGCCAGAAATCGCAGCAAAGACCAGATCTATATTCCATATTATAAATCACAATATCAAAACATGCTTGTGGGATAATACATAAATTTTTCTTTAACAATGAAGATGCTCATTAAGTTTTGATTTATGTCCAATCCTCCCTCCCACCACCTACTGAATGGGGAGACTGAATTCTCCTCTGAGATTTTTACAAGTTTGTAGGTTTTAAAAACATATATTTTTTATTATAGAAGGTATTCTTGCAAGTGTATGGTTAAGATGCAGAAAATGTATACATGTACCAAGAATAAAATAAAATTCATCTGTCACTTTACTACCCAGACGTAAACCACTATTTAGAGTTGGATGTGTTTCTTTTCAGTCTTTTTTCACTATGAAATTTGGAGACTTCTAAAGAAAAGATTAGACAGTAGAACCTGTTGTCTTTCTCGAAATCAATTCTGGCCTTTTATACTTTCCCAGGATATTGAAAAAAGCAGTTGAGGAAGGAAGTGGGTGCTGCAGGTCTTGGAACTCCCCCATACAGTAATGCAGGGGTCAGCAAACTTTATCTATAAAGGGCCAGATAGTCAATAATTTAGTCTTACTTGGTCATAAGGTCTTTGTCACAACTACACACCTCTGCTCTGGTGCACAGAAGCAAGCCCAGACAATACATCTAGAAAACAGGCACTGCTGTGTTCCATAAAACTTTATTTACAAAAGCAGGCAGTGGATAGGATTTGGCCCATGAGCTGTAATTTTCCACTTCCTGCCCTGCAATGCCAAATGCTGATAAGGAATGAACAAGCAATAAAACTGCAGAAATGAAATAGCACTTCTATCTAATTGCTAGAACAGTTCCTGTTCTGCAATAATAATAATAATGAATAATAAAAGAGCATCAAGCTAAAATTCCATCCAAGGGTGTGACAATAATCAACTGTTAAAACTTTTTATCAGGGAAAATATTGTGCTTCTGAATTCTTTTCAAATAGAGATGCTGTCATTGCTCTTGGACCATGCTTCACAGAATATTGTTTTCTTCTGGGGCACTGGGCACTGTTCACTGGAGTATTGATTACATTATAATCTCTCTGATTCAGCTTTTTCTGGCTGCTTTCGAAGTTATAATCATTTCTGCCACAACATAAATCTCTTCAATAATTCCCCCCAAATTAATTCTCCTCTGTGTTTTCTGATCAACCCCTTTCCCTCCTACAAACTCCAGATTCAATCAGCCACACACAGCTGATGGAACCTATTTTTAAAAGGACATTCAGTGATTAGGCAATTTTTTTCAAGGATGATTGCTGAGAAAACCATCAACAAGGAATTATTTTCCTTGCAATAGATATGTGAGATGAAAATGGATTTCTGGTGCATTCATTTGCTTCTTCCTTTTCTTTTGTTCTTTCTTTTTTCCTTCCTTCCTTCCTTCCCTGCTTCCTCTTTCCCTCCCTCCCTCTCTCTCTCCCTTTCTTTCTCTTATCTCTTTCTTCCTTCCTTCCTTCCTTCCTTCCTTTTCTTTCTCTCTCTCTCCTTCCCTCCCTCCCTTCCTCCCTCCCTCCCTTCCTTCCTTCCGTCTTTTTCTTTCTCTTTCTCTTTCCCTCCCTCCCTTCCTTCCTTCCTTCCATCTTTTTCTTTCTCTCTCTTTCCCTCACTCCCTCCCTCCCTCCCTCTCTCCCTTCCTTCCATCTTTTTCTTTCTCTCTCTCTTTCCCTCCCTTCCTCCCTTCCTTCCTTCGTGTTTGAAGTCTTCGATTAGCCACAGACTGCATCTTTGCAGAGCCTATAGGTAAATGCATTTTCAGTTCGACAAACACTGAGTGACCATTCTAGCCAACGTTCTTGCTGCTCTGCCATGATCCCAGCAGATCCCTTTGGCCAGTTCTGTGTGCCCACCTCTCAAACCTTTTGGCTGTTTTCCTCTTTCATCAGGGGACCTCTTGTCTTTGGGCTACTGGAACCCAGAGATGTGCTAGGAGTCCAAATACCCTTCCCACTTGGCATCTCCACCCCATCATCCCCGCACAAGCCCCAAATTGTAGCTGATGATTGAAGGGGGGTAAATATAAATGCCCAGCTCCCTGGCCTTCAGGCAAACAAAAAAGTCCTCTAAGATACTGTTTATGTCCCAGCACTCTGCAGAGATCAGGCTGAGGCTGGGACTTTACAGAAAGCACCCTCCTTTGTCTCTCTCTCCCTTCCTGTCCTGCCTCATTCCCTTGCTGGCTTCCCCTACCTGGGATCCTATGATTCCCCATCTAGGATTTGCCTGTGGGGAATGTGAGCTAAGTCCCTGTGCTGTAATAGGCACCGGGCCAGTTCTCAGGAGCTTTTCCTCACCTCCAAATACCACGGGCCCATGCTGACCTAGCTGGACCCCGTAACCTTACACAAACATCTCGACGCAATGCACCACACATCTGCAGTAAGAGAACCAAAGGCTAGGTATGCAACAACGACAATTGTAATCATTGGCACTTTCTTGGATTTTCCAGACTGGCTACAGGCCATCTCGTGGGTAGGGTAATGTGGGTTTCTTACAAGGCTTTATAAGAATTCTCTGGCACTGATCATTCTTTTTTTTTTTTTTTAACATCTTTATTGGAGTATAATTGCTTTACAGTGTTGTGTTAGTTTCTGCTGTATAACAAAGTGAATCAGCTATACATATACATATATCCCCATATCCCCTCCCTCTTGCCTCTCCCTCCCACCCTCCCTATCCCACCGCTCTAGGTGGTCACAAAGCACCAAGCTGATCTCCCTGTGCTATGTGGCTGCTTCCCACTAGCTATCTATTTTACATTTGGTAGTGTATGTATGTCCATGCCACTCTTTCACTTCGTCCCAGCTTACCCTTCCCCCCCCGCCGTGTCCTCAAGTCCATTCTCTACGCCTGCGTCTTTATTCCTGTCCATTCTCTACGTCTACGTCTTTATTTCTGTCTTGCCCCTAGGTTCTTCAGAACCATTTTTTTTTAAGATTCCATATATACGTGTTAGCGTACGGTATTTGTTTTTCTCTTTCTGACTTACTTGACTCTGTATGACAGACTCTACGTCCATCCACCTCACTACAAACAACTCAATTTCGTTTCTTTTTATGACTGAGTAATATTCCATTGTATATATGTGCCACATCTTCTTTATCCATTCATCTGCCGGTGGACACTTAGGTTGCTTCCATGTCCTGGCTATTGTAAATAGAGCTGCAATGAATATTTTGGTACATGACTCTTTTTGAATTATGGTTTTCTCAGGGTATATGCCCAGTAGTGGGACTGCTGGGTCATATAGTAGTTCTATTTTTAGTTTTTTAAGGAACCCCCATACTGTTCTCCATAGTGGCTGTATCAATTTACATTCCCACCAACAGTGCAAGAGGGTTCCCTTTTCTCCACACCCTCTCCAGCATTTATTGTTTCTAGATTTTTTGATGATGGCCATTCTGACCGGTGTGAGATGATATCTCATTGTAGTTTTGATTTGCATTTCTCTAATGATTAATGATGTTGAGCATTCTTTCATGTGTTTGTTGGCAATCTGTATATCTTTTTTGGAGAAATGTCTATTTAGGTCTTCTGCCCATTTTTGGATTGGGTTGTTTGTTTTTCTGATATTGAGCTGCATGAGCTGCTTGTAAGTTTGGGAGATTAATCCTTTGCCAGTTGCTTCGTTTGCAAATATTTTCTCCCATTCTGAGGGTTGTCTTTTGGTCTTGTTTATGGTTTCCTTTGCTGTGCAAAAGCTTTTAAGTTTCATTAGGTCCCATGTGTTTATTCTTGTTTTTATTTCCATTTCTCTAGGAGGTGGGTCAAAAAGGATCTTGCTGTGATTTATGCCAGAGAGTGTTCTGCCTATGTTTTCCTCTAAGAGTTTTATAGTGTCTGGCCTTACATCTAGGTCTTAAATCCATTTTGAGTTTATTTTTGTGTATGGTGGCAGTGATCATTCTTAATCACAAAGATCCTTCCAGCTGCTTCTGACCAGTGATTGAGATGGCCGAAAGGGTAGCACCTCCATTGATTAATACGATCACCTCTGCTCTTGGATCAATACTGTCTGAACTGGCTCAAAAACACAATTTTTATCTTATTTACCCAGCATCGATCAGACCCTGGTAAATTGATTTAGAATGATGATACAGAATAATATATGAAACAAAATGTCAGAGTACACAATAGCCAAGAGAAAGAAACCGAGTTTAGTTACGGGGGCCTGTGTTCAGCTCAGCCCACCTTGCAAGTTATGATGGGCCTGGGAAGTGAGATATATTATCAGATGGTGCTCGTCTGTTGGAATGAGAGGAAAGTGATTTAACAAAGGTTCCAGTTAGGCTTCAGCATAAATGTCCTAGACCCTTAAACAGGAGGGATTTGCATGTGGAATGAGCTGGAAACATCCCGCCCACCAAGCTCACTGCTGTGCAGTGCTAAGTGCTTGCAAAATGGCAGGTGGCTGATATCAAAATTCCTTCCTCGTAGTCGACTTTGCCCCACCTCTCTGTTTGCTCCTGTTCAGGTTGTTAATGATACTTTATAGTGATTATCTTTACTTTTATGAGCGATGAAGCCAGAGCATGTTATGTACATTTTATTTTCCATTCCTGTACTCTGATAATGCTTCTTGCATCTTAATTATCTGACTGGAGGGCTCTTAAAGACTTCAGAAGCCAGATGGTTTTGAAGGAGTGTTCTTTTGAAAGAAAATGTAATCCATTGTACCCCACGTGAAAAACAACACTTTAAACCTTCTAGAAGAACATATATTAAAATGTTACGGCTTTGTGTACTGGAAGTTTTCTTCACCAGGACAAAAAATGCAAATCAAGAAGAAAATGATTACTATGTTGATAACCTCAAAACTACAACAAAACTCTTTAGTCATAACTTTAACAACCAACAATAATCAAAACACACAAATATAAACCACAGTCGACATTGGATTTTTGTGTATAAAACTGATCAAAGTTTTGTAACAATATATAATTAGGACACATACTATACAAATATATATTATGGGGCACATACTCTATAAATATGTATTATATAAAATATTTTGTATCAATAATATGTATATACCTGTGTGTATGTGTGTGCAACTTTTGATAAAAACAAAAACCAAAGAAGAAAAATGGGCAAAGAATATGAACAGTAAATTCTCAGAAAAGGATAGTTAAATGGTTAATAAACTTATGAAAAGATATTTGACTGCACCAGTAGTCAGAGGAACGTAAATTAAAACAACAATAAAATAGGGCTTCCCTGGTGGCTCAGTGGTTAAGAATCTGCCTGCCAATGCAGGGGACACGGGTTCGAGCCCTGGTGCGGGAAGATCCCACATGCCGCGGAGCAACTAAGCCCGGGCACCAGAACTACTGAGCCTGTGCTCTAGAGCCCGCAAGCCACAACTACTGAGCCCTCGTGCTGCAACTACTGAAGCCTGCACGCCTAGAGCCTGTGCTGTGCAACAAGAGAAGCCACCGCAATGAGAAGCCCGCGCAGTGCAACGAGGAATAGCCCCCATTTGCCGGAACTAGAGAAAGCCCGCGCGCAGCAATGAAGACCCAACGCAGCCATAAATAAATAAATTTAAACAACAACAACAATAAAGTATTATTTCATAACCATAAGATTGGCAAATATTAAAAAGTGTGCCAATCTCAAATTGTCAGGAGTTTGTGCAAACTCTACACTGGAGAGCACTACAGGGATATGTAACTGCCCTCTGAGCTGTCCTGGCAATTTCATTCCTAATTATATAGGTTAAAGAAGAACTCATATCTGTGTTCAAAATGACACGTTCCGGAAGGTTCCTTGAGACATTTCCTATAACAGCAGAAAACTGGAAACAACTCAATTTTCCATCAGTAGAAAAACAAAATCATATGTTGTTTATTCATGCAATGAAAGATTTGTGTAGGAGATCAAATGAGTCGACTACACATACACATAGACTAACGTACAAAAGTCTCTAACAAAATTGGGGCGGGGATGGTAAGTACCAGAAGTATATGCACAGTATAATAGCATTTATGTAAAGTTTTAAATCATGTAAAACAAGTCTACGTATTTTTTCTGGATACCTAATTCACAGCACCATTTTAAAGACAAATAGGCAAAAAATAAATACCAAATAGAGGATCCATATTTTTCTGGGGGGGAAGGCAGGATGGGAATGAATGGGGAAAATAGTACAAAGAACATGGCAACTGTGTCTGTAATTTTCTGTTATTTAAGATGCTAGATACTCATAGATATATGGATGGATGGATGGATGGATGATAGATGGATAGATGGACAGATAGAAAGATAGATAGATAGAGATACATATATAGATAGATAGGTTAATGGATAAATAATTGATATTAGTTTGCTTATAATTCTCTGAGAAGAGCTATTCACAATTTGTCAGACAGTCACTATGTATAACTGTATACCAGACAATATTTATTTAGTGAAAATAATTAAGCCACTTCATTTTCTCAAGGTAAATGATGTATATGGAAGACTACCCAGGCCCTGGATTAGTGCCAATGAACTGCCCACCAGCCCCTTGATTTTGCTCCACTTCTGCCCAATTAAGTGTACTCTTGGTAGGGAAAAATTAATTTTATGTCACTTTAGGCTGGCTATAACTGGGAACTTCATTTTAATACGAAAGTTAAAAATAAAATTCCAGTGAAACCAAGGCCACCATTTTCTTCTGAATTCTTATTAGCATTTTATCTCTTCATTAGCAAAGATTTGAGAGAGCTGATTTACTTAGAATTCAGCTTCCGGAATTTATTTTCATACATATGATTTGGGGCATGTAGATTATCACTGCAAGCTATGTCAGTATTTTGTTTTCTCTTTTGTTTTACAAGATCCATTTCAAACAACTTAAGTTTTTTTTTTAACTTTTCGGCCACGCTGTGAGGCATGGGGGATCTTAGTTCCCTGACCAGGGATGGAACCCGCGTCCCCTGCAGTGGAAGCATGGGGTCTTAACCTCTGGACCACCAAGGAAGTCCCTATAGTGTCTCTATTAAAGGAAATACAAACTTGAAGGATATTTGTAGAGAGAAATATGTACAGGAGAGATTTTCAAAAGAGAGGAAGCAATTAACTTTCTGCCCTGTAAGAAAATATGTGCAAATTATTTTCAGGAATCTTAATACAAAGGTCAATTAACTCTCAGGTATTAAGAGAAATCAAATCCTATAATCCTTAACTTCTAGCAATCTCATCAACAGTCACAGAATTATTAATCTAGTCGTAAATATTCCAGAGTTACAACATTTTGAAATTTTTGAATGCATACTTGCCTAATTTTAAACATTTTCCAAAAGTTACTTCAAACAAAACATCAAGGAGCTGCAGATTATAAAATTTATTGATAATCACAGTTGATTCTATTAAACAAAATTGTGTTTCCATCCTGAGCTATTGGCCTATGGCCCTCTATGTAAACATAATTTGAGTGTCATGTTTTATTTAGATAACTGACATTTTGACCAGCATACACAATGCTTCTTGTCACTCATGAAAGTTTATATAATTTACTTTTAACTCTGAGGTTTACTGAATCTTAAAGATGTGACTCATGCATAATAAATATAACAAAGTGAAAAGAAAGAAAACCACTGCAAGTTATGGTTTGGTTGATTATCTTACACGGAAGGAAAAAGAAACAAAGAACTGCCATTCTAAATAAGACACAAATGAGAGTTTCATGTCTGGCACCAGTATGGATAACTATTTGGGTGGATACACTTTATAATATGAGCATGAGAATAGTAGGAATGAAATACACATATACCCAGTCCTCTGTGTGTGCACACACACAAACATATAACTTTGTGGTGTAATAGACACATGTATTGTTTTGTGGACGAAAAGTACACTTTGTTATGCTTACAGGGTACCTACTAGAAGATTCTTAAGAAAAATCACATGACACCAGACTCTGTCTTTGAGTGTCAAAGGGGACCAGTCAATAGCACCCCACTTCCCCACCCAAGTTCTGAAGTCATTAAGAAAATTAATGAGGTATATGGAGACCAAAATATCACCTTTATTGACATTGCTATGGCAGATCACCTGGGTTTTGTTTGGGCACAATTTAGCACTGACCCCTTAGGAAAGACTCAGCCACTTGGTTCCAGCCAACATTGGTCTGAGCTAGGTTTCCCTCCATGACTGCCCCCTTGAGACCCACGATACTTAAAAACAGAGAAGAACGTCTCCTTCCTCTTGGCTGCTGGCTTCCAGGAGAAAGGGAAAAAGATGGAGCTGGACAAGGCATGTCCCTTAAGACTCAGGCAAGTCACTCAGTGGGGGTGGGAGGGGGGCAGGCAGTAAGTGAGAGGCACGAGAAGTTGCAGCTTGTCCATCAACCATTGCAAGGACACACCAGGCATGGAGAAGTGTCCCTTCTTCTCTCCACTTAGGAAGAAAAGCAGTATTTATGTGAAGACCTGAAATCCTGGGCTCTTCAACATCACATCTATCCATCACGCAAATATTTGAGGACCTACTCTGTCCTGTGCACATTAACTGCAGAGAGTGTGCACTTCTGCGCTCTTACCCATCGGAGGATGTGGGTCCGATTGGCACAGGGCGTACGAAGGATGCACTTGTGCCCACTGTGTACTCGTACAGCAAGAGCAGTTTACGGCCAATGAAACAGAGAGTGTGGTAGGTAATCAAGATTTAGGTGGAAGCTTTAACCATGGAACAGAGGAGAATGCACCGGCTGGGGGCCTTAGGCTACTTAATATGGTACCCAAACCACAACGTACTTAGAGGTACCCAGTGTATGGGCCTCATGGTCTGATGATGGAGGGAAGGCAGAGAGGGAGGAAGGAGGGAGGAGAAAGAAAGAAAGAAGGGAGGAAGGGGAGGAAGGAAACAGAATAACCTAAAGGCTTCTATGCCCACATTGCCAATGATGCCATCATCACAGGCAAAACCAACTTCTCCACCGTTTTTCAGGTTTTACAAACCGCAGTGAACGTTTCACAGAGAAGCCAAAAGAAATACAGGGGAAAAAAACATATTCTAAGCCAGAAATATTTGAAAAGTTAGTGAATGGGAAATAAAAATATGAAAATATGATTTATAACAGTGATATTACTCATTGAAGGAGGTAATGTTCTGAGCTACCGGATTAATCAGCACTATTATTGGAATACAGAGAGAGAATCAGTGGGCTATAAAAATATCTCTGTCCAGAAAGAAAAAAGAAAAGGAAGTCCCTGGTGGTCCAGTAGTTACTCCACGCTGCTTTCGCTGCCGGGGGCCTGGGTTCAATTCCGGGTCGGGGGAACTAAGATTCCACACGACGTGCGACATGGCCAAAAAAAAAAAAAAAAAAAAAACACCAAAAAAACTTTGTCTATAAAGATAATGCTGCTAAATTTTTATAAAACATGAAATTAACAATAATGTGTGTGTATCTCTATGTATTTGCAATGTAATTTTAAAGTCAGAAGGCTCTATCCATTCTAATTTGGATGTACAGCCCTTTTTACAAAAATAACTTTGTAAAACCTTTTCTGATTACCGTTACTCACACAGGTAAGAAAAAATATTTTATTTTTGTAATATATACATGAGTAAATATAAATCCAAGCAAACGTGTTCCGAGAAGAAAATTCTGGTAATAATTTTTCTTCAGTTTTATAAATATCCTTTTTTAGCTTGGGGTACGGTCAGTTTGTTTCATTAAAGCTCCACTATTTAAGAAAGAAGAAATTATAGGGAGAAATCCAGTAACTACATGGTGCAGTGTTACCTAATTTTTTGTGAAACTTAGGAACATTAATTAAAAAAACATTTTTACAGGTAGAGAGCCTCCATTCCCATGGCCAACTGCATGCTGCAACAACCCCTCCCAGTATAGAAACGATAAAATGGCAGATGAAATATAAACTTTTTTTTTTTTAAAAGCAAATCTGAGCTGGTGACTAAGAATTAGATACTATGAAAGACCACAAATCACTGAGGTGAGTTAGCATGGGGAGGGCCGCTTGCCCTGAAAAATGTCTTCCAACCCCTGGCTGCCACAAGCCAGTCAAATATTTAAGGGGTCTCTGTGCTGAGGGCAGAAGTCCAAGGATTTGGTCTGAAAAATGAAAGTGCTGTTTGGAATCCTTGCATAAAGCCAAGATTCCCTAACAGTCACAGCCTCGGGGTTAAAGTTTGTTATCAGAATTTACACTACCGGTGTGGCCAAGTCACAATTTCTTTATAATGGCCCCAGGAATATCTGCATTTGACTGATACCCAAAGGCAGGCAGTGAAGTGGGAAAGCTTTACAGTGAATGTGAGCTCTGATGGGAGATGGTTGGTATGAAGAATCTAAGGGCAGGCTGAGTAGAAGCAGGACATCTTAGGTGATAGCCTGGGGGGACATATGTGACTTTCTCTGGTTGCTTCTAAGTTGGAAGAAGGCTGACGTTTAGGGAAAGGGGCAGACATTGACCAGGTAATGACAACTGTGGGTCAGTTTCTGCAGAGGTTGTGATCTGGCTTTGGGGTTGGCTCAAGTTCTTTTTTCGTATGTGAGCTGGCCATTGTCCATTTGATAGTCAACCTCTCAGTATAAAGCTCCAGGAATGAAGAGGGTATGGTCATAGCTCAAGAACAGACAAATAGAACAGATTGATGAGTCCAGAAAGAGACCCACACTTGATTTAGGGCAAAGGTGTCACTGCAGTTCAGGTGGGGGAAAGGTAGTCTTTTCAATAAATGGAGCTGAACAGTTGGAGATTGCCATGGCGGGCTGCGGGGGGGACCTTTGATTCATATGAGACTTTAATAGCTAAATATGTAGGTTGAAAGACTAACAACAGAGTGTACAATTACCAACTGAATACAGAGAAAAAAAGTGAAGGGGATCAGAAAATGGTACCCACAAAATATGCCATTTTGGCCTGAGGATCATTTTGAGCTACAGGCAACTTGGAACCAACAGATGCAGAGAGTTATCTGCCCTCCCCTTATCTGCCTAGAAGCAGGCATACATTTCCCTCTCAGAAAATTCACCAGTTCCTCCCCCCAGGAAGAGAGGAGCATCTCTCCTCACTCAAGGGGGGTTGGATCACAAGGTGAGTTTGCATAAGCAGACCTTTTACTAAAGCAGCCTGTATCCTGCATTCCTTGCCCACCCATTTCCAAGTCCCCACAATTTATCATCCCTTCAAGCCCAAACCATCTTTCCTTTGTTAAAGGGTAGATAAGCCCCCAAGTTTAACTATTTCTTTGCATTTCACTACTTTTCTGTGCACACAAACGTGAATAAAAATTGTGTGCCTTTTCTTCTGTTCGTCTTTCTTTTGTTAGTTTAATTCACACACTCCCAGGTAACGAAACTAAGAGGAGAGCAGGGAAGTTTTTCTTTCCCGAAAATGAACTCGGGAAAGGAAATTAAATCTAGGGCCCTGCTTGAGAGTCGTTTCAGGTTTGCATTTTCTTTTCTGGGCATCAGTAAATGCAAAATTCATGGTTTAAAAAAAAAAAGGTCTAAGACATCCATGTTAATGAACTAAATCTAATTATTAGGAGTGCAAAATAACAAAAGCATTTGCTAATGGGATACAATGGTCTGGGTTTTTAAAGACAAGGCAATAAAAGAGGGTTACATCTGTGAATGGAGCTTGCAGGACTGTCAAATGTTCTTTCAAATAATAGCCTCAAACTGAGTTTACTCTTACCCAAATTTACATAAGCATTGGATGCTAGAGAGAGGATAAGGTCTTAATGGCTTAAAGTCAGGATTTAAAAGGTTCAAAGTATTTGAATAAAATGATGTGCATTAATTAGATGCCCATATACCCACCTCCCTCCTGGCTTTTCCAAAGTTCACTTTACATCATCTTGCTTTTAACGAAAGACCTCTGCCAGTACTTGTTTTCGACAACCGAAAGAAATCCACACAAGATTTTCGATTTTATCAGAAAAGGCAGGAAGTGATTATCTTTTGCTTGTTTGGCAACAGCCATTCCAGAGGCAGTGCACAACCCCAGCAGACAGAGCAGCCCTGCCAAGCTGCCCTCCTGGGAACCAGCCTCAGCGTCCCAGCATCTAGCCACCAGAGCTGTGAACTGTGTCTGTGAGCCTCTCTGCTGTATCTCGACTTATTTTGTGCCTCTGTTAGCAAGACGTGCCCTAAGGTAATTGCTTCTTCACTTTCCACCACTTCAGCTTACGAATGGTGTCATAGGAGTGTGCCACTTTTTTTAGATCAGGGGCCTGCAATCACCGTGGCCTGCTCCCCACCAAGGTCGCCTCAAAGCCTCCTACGGGAAGGACACCTGTGGCTGACCACAAATGCATCTGCAGAGCCTCTCAGAAGAAACGGTCCACCATCTGTTACATTGGATGCATGGGCCAAGATCATGGGCAGGGCCCCAAATGGGTACACTGTTCCAGGTGGTGATGCATTAAAAAAAAAAGTCTCAGGATTGGCAGGGCTCTGAAGGTTAGAAAGAAAGAGAAGGTGGTTGATTGTTTATCCAGGGCCAGACACAGTCAATTTTCCAGGTATTGTTACCAAGGCTGTGGCCCCAAAAGCACACCCCTGCCCCTCCTTCTGGGTAAACTTGGAGAAAGCAGAAATCAACCATATCCTCTAGCTGTGTTTACATCGCAGGAAAAAGAGAGTCCAACCACATGAAAACCTGTGCAAGCTGGGTCGGCTCCAAGAGTGGGATGAAAGTTGCCCTGCAGCTCATTGGCATCTTGTTATAATAGTAAGATCTCTGCCCGACTGTGCCATGATGGTTCGACCTGCTTCTGACCCAGATGCCAAAAAGGACCCTACAAGGGCAGAAAAGAGGTGGCACCCCAGTTCCTGGAGGAACCCTGCCTTTTCCCAGAAAACCAATACGTAGCCCTCCTCCTCGGTAAGTTTGGTTTTAAAATCTTGCCTTATTCACCCTCTTGCAAGAGAAGCTGCCCTGTGAACCAAGTTCCCACTCCTCCATTCTCTGGCCATTGAATAAAGCGTGTCCTGTTTCAGTCTCAGCATGGTTTCATCATTGGCTGTGCGAATACGAAAGGGAAAAGAACCTTCCCCACCAAGGCAGGAGGTCTTGGCCGGGCTAGCGTCCAAACGGGGGTCCATACGACCAATTCAGTAACAGTGGCCTCTGGCTTTTGCAGCTGAAACAGTTGGATCTTCTAAAGACCTAAATCCACACATGCAGAAAGACATGCAGACACACATTCGTGCGTGCTTAGCCCAGCCTCTGAGTGAGTATCACCTCTGTCCCTCAAGACCACGACCAGGGCAAAGAACCTTGCTTGCTTCTTACAGCCCCGTGGTGAGCCCTTACAACAGATCTGTTGTCAGATGCAGGAAAGTTGAGGGATGAACAGCCCACGCCGGACAGAAATGCAATGGTTATTTCAAATGAAACGCTTAGGGGCAAATTGAGGCTGCTTAGTCCTTGGACAAATTCTCCTCCAGTGAAGAAGTCAGCTACCATCGCTGCTGTTTGGCAGACTCATGTATTTCAAAGAGAGAAGAAAGAACTTACCATTAAAGTAAAATAAAGTAAATATTCTAAGAAAAGGGAAGGAGGACATCTCATCCCTTATGTTTGTTTATTTTTAATTACTATTATTATTTTTTGGCCACGTGGCAGGCGGGATCTTAGTTCCCTGACCAGGGGTCGAACCCGTGACCCCTGCATTGGAAGCGCAGAGTCTTAACCACTGGACCGCCAGGGAAGTCCCTCTCATCTCTTATTTTTATTTTTATTATCATTTATTTATTTATTTATTTGGTTGCTCCGGGTCTTAGTTGCGGCACGCGGGATCTTCATTGTCGCGTGCAGGATCTTTGTTGCAGCGTGTGGGATCTAGTTCCCTGACCAGGGATTGAACCTGGGCCTCCTGCAGTGGGAGCGTGGAGTCTTAACCACTGGACCGCCAGGGAAGTCCATCTCATCCCTTATTTTTAAAAGGGAAAATTAAGTCTTTTATTTTTCATTGGTATTTGCCCTTATAGTGCCTGGCGGGTCCACGTGGGTGCTTGATACCACCTCCCTTGGCGTTCTTCTGTGGTTGTTCAAAATGCCCTCACGTTTTCCAAAATCAAGTCAGTTGTGCTAAGTGCTGAGACTGCCTTTAAAAACCTAATTGGAGAAGGGAGAAAAATATTTTAATTCCATCCACCTAATGTGATGTCGTTTTAAAAGAAACCAGCCTACTCTCTGGCTCTGTAAGTGGTCACTCCTGGTGGGATGGAAGGGGCCTCAGTGTTTGTGTGTCTGCCCCTTCTCCAGGCTTTCAAGAGGATCCAAAAGAGACACATCAGGGACCTCCCTGGAGGTCCAGTGGTTAAGACTCCGCTCCCAATGAAGGGGGTGCGGGTTCAATCCCTGGTCAGGGAAATAAGATCCCACATGCCAAGTGGCGAGGCAAAAAAAAAAAAAAAGATATTCATGGAACCATGACAACTTGAACTTTGATGAGGATGGGGTGAGTGGATTCTTCCTCGTGCTAAGCCTGGAAAACTACTAAGACACTTGGGAACAGAAAAATGTTGTCCAGGCAAACCTGGAGAATACTGATGGCTTTAAAATCCATTACCACATCCAAAAATGATACCCTTTCCAGAAAAAACCATAATTCGAGAAGATACATACACCCCTATGTTCATAGTAGTACTGTTTACAATAGCCAAGACATAGAAACAACCTAAATGTCCATCGACAGATGAATGGATAAAGAAGATGTGGTCCATATATACAATGGAATACTAGTCAACCATGAAAAAGAATGAAATAATGGCATTTACAGCAACATGGATGGACCTAGAGATTGTCGTACTGAGTGAAGTAAGTTAGACAGTGAAAGACAAATATCATACGATATCACTTATATGTGGAATCTAAAAAAAGTGTACAAATGAACTTATTTACAAAACAGAGAGTCACAGATGTAGAAAACAAACTTATGGCTACCAAGGAGGGGGAGGGGAGGGATAAATTGGAAGATTGGGATTGACACATACACACTACTATATATAAAATAGGTAACTAATAAGGACCTACTGTATAGCACAGGGAACTCTACTCACTACACTGTAATGACCTACATGGGGAAAGAATCTAAAAAAGAGCGGATATATGTATATGTATAAGTGATTCACTTTACTGTATACCTGAAACTAACACAACATTGTAAATCAACTATACCCCAATAAAAATTTTAAAAAAGAAAAGAAAACAAAACAAAACAAATGCTATAGGAATCCAAACTACAACCAAGGTCAAGACCAACAGCTGAAATCTATGACAGTGCTTTGCAAACTTGCCTGAACAAAAGAAAACCGCAAGCATCTTGCTGAAATTCCAGACTCCTAACCAAATTCATGGAGTCCTAAAAAGTTAGAATTCTGTACACGTCACAAGCACCCTCGGTTTATTCTTAGGATCAAGAGCATTGAAGAAGCAACACTTTAAGATGAATTGAGAGGGAAGAGAAAAAGAGAAAAGGGATCAGCCATGAAGCTGCCAGTGATAGAAGATGCTTTAAGAATCACACTGTTCTCTAAATTGCAAACCTTCTTGCATTAATTATCTATATCTGTGCAGCAAATTACCATAAGCTTAGTGGCTTACCCCAGCACACGCTTATTATGTCATGGTTCCTGTGGATCAGGAATCTGGGCACAGCTCGCCTGGGTCTTCTGTCCAATGTTGCAATCAAGGCTGTGCTCTCATCTGAGGGTCAAGTGGGGAAGGACCGACTTCTAAGCTCACGTGGTTGCTGGAACTCAAGGAATTCAGTTCCTTGTGAAGTGGAGGACTGAGGGCCTTGGTTTCTTGCTGGCCATTGGCTGAATACAGCTCTCAGTTCCCTGCCATGTGGGGCTCCTGAGACATGGCAGCTTACTCATTCAGAGCCAGCAAAGGAGAGAGGCTCTGAGCAATAGGGAATTTACAATCTTATCTAACATAATCACAGAAGAGGCAGCACACAGCCTCTGCTGTATTCTGTTGGTGCGAAGCAAGTCACAGGGCCTGTCTACACACGCGAGAAGGGTGTAGATTCTAGGAGCGGGGCTTCAGGAGTCAGCCTAGAGTCTAATAAACAGCAGACTAGTGCAGCCACTAAGAGTGGGCATAGAGATGTGGCACATATATACACTGGAATATTACTCAGCCATAAAAAAGAATGAAATAATGCCATTTGCAGCAACAAGGATGGACCTAGAGATGATCATACTAAGTGAAGCAAGTCAGACAGAGAAAGACAAATATCATATGATATCACTTATATGTGGAATCCGCAAAAAGGGTACAAATGAACTTACCTACACAGCAGAAAGAGTCACAGATGCAGAAAACAAACTTATGGTTACCAGGGGGTCGGGGGAGTGATAAATTGGGAGATTGGGATTGACATATACACACTACTTATATAAAATAGATAGCTAATAAGGACCTACTGTATAGCACAGGGAACTCTACTCAATACTCTGTAATGACCTATATGGGAAAAGAATCTAAAAGAGACTGGATATATGTATACATATAACTGAATCACTTTGCTGTACACCTGAAACTAACACAGCATTGTAAATCAACTATACTCCAATAAAAATTGAAAAAAAAAACAAAAAAAAAAGACTGGGCATGGAGTCTAGAGTCTAGAGTCAGAACGCCAGGGTTCTTATGTCTGGTAACCCAGCTTACCAAAGTACTAACCTTGACCTTTCCTTACTGTCATGTATCCTCAGTTTACAGATCTGCACAATGGGATTTAAAATGGTATATACTTCCCACACATACAGAAAACAAACTTATGGTTTCCAAAGGGGAAACGGTTGGGGGAAGGATAAATAGGAGTTTGGGATTAACAGATACACACGACTATACATGAAATTTTTTTATACATAAAAAAAGGACCTACTGTATAACACAGGGAACTCTAATCAATATTTTGTAATAACCTATAAGGGAAAAGAATCTGAAAAGTATATATATATGTATGCATAACTGAATACCTTTGCTGTACATCTGAAACTAACACAACATTGTAAATCAACTATACTCCAATTAAAAAAAAATTAAAAATGGTATATACTTTATAATGTTGCTGTGACGGTCATTTGAATTACTACTTGCAATGAGCTTGGTCAAATGGCCAGGACACATTAATAGTTCTATAAATAAGAGGTTAGCATTGCCATTATTTCCATAACATACTTGGCTATGCCATATTCAAGGCCCATTCTCTCTTTTATCCAGTATTAGCGAACAAGAAAGCATGTGTTCCTGTACACGGGGTGTAAGAGCAAGGCACCTTTTTAAATGTGTCCGCAGAAATGCTTGGTGCAAAAAAAATTTTTTTAATTAACAAAAAGTGCTTGGTGTGAAATGAACAGCATGTGCCCCTGTCACATCGTTGCTATGTGGGCTCAAAATGGAACCGTTTGCTCACTCAGTGAGCATGGATGGTGGCAGGCATTGCCGCATGATGGGTAGATAACCGCCATGCCCAAAACGCTGAGATGTATTACCTTAACTGTAATCAACTGTTTAAGAGAGTGATGAATAAGACACTATGGCAGCTCATATGGAAGAGGATCACTTCAGGCTGAAAACTCCCCAGAGAGGGCATCTAAGGAAAGGTCAGTAAATAAAGTAAATCACTATTGGAAAGTCTATAAAAAGCAAGTTATTCAAAACTCGCTGGGTGAGTGCATTATTTGGCCCAAAGGAGTAAAGTTCTGCTTGTTTTGCAAAATGATATTGGGCTCGTCCGTGGTATTCCTCGGGGCTGGGATTGACCATCTGCTAGAATCATTCCACAGGGGTGGTTGGACCCCCTTCTGCCCACAAGCTGGTTTAGTGGTCAAGACAGATGACGCGGAGGACTTCCCTGGTGGTCCAGTGGCTAAGACTCCATGCTTCCAATGCAGGGGGCTCGGGTTCGATCCCTGGTCAGGGAACTGAGATCCTACATGCCGCATGGACAAAAAAATAAATTGAAAAAAAAAAAAAAAGACGGATGATGCCATGTGCATGAAGAATGTATGAAAAGGTTTACTACTCACATCATGAGGCTTTCTAGGGAGGACAGGGCAGGCTCCTGAGAGGGTACCAAAAGGCTTGAGAGAGCAGGGAAAGCTTTTATAAGGTTAGGTTGTGATCCTGGGGTGAGGGTTCCTAAACACAGTACTACTGTTTGCATAGTTTAAACCTCCCACCCTGGGCAAGGAGGGTACACCTGGATATCCTCATCAGCCTGGCCAGGTGTGGACAGAAGGGGACAGGGCAGAGGTGGGCTTGAAAGCGGCCAGCAGCCCAATGTCAACAATGGAGTGAGCTCTTCAGCAGAGCGCCTTCTTTATACAAGTCAAGTTAACTGGGTCACAAGGATTCACCTACTTGCCTGGGGTCCTAAGTCAAACCAAGATCTCCAGGAACAAGCCAGGATGAGACTTTGCTACCTGGGCCCCAGCTTAAGCTGGGGCCAGCTTTCCGTTCAGAGTAGATCATGAGAACAACAAAGGGTCTTCCCCTGCATGTGAGATCTTGAAATGCACATTCAAGGGGTGGGAGATCATTGAAGAGAAATCATACAACCCTGACCACAACAGAGAAGATGGAGAGATTGGAAATCTGAGAAAAAGGACTCAGCCTGTTACAGGATATATATCATCATTTCCAGCTTTTGTGGTTAAACCTCAGATTAAACACAAGGATTCTATGCGATGATTTCTTTATTTCTATTTTTAAAATATTTTTTTAAATGATATCCTTTTATTTATTTATTTATCTATTTATTTATTTACTTTATTTTTTGGCCACACCTTGCAGCATGCGGGATCTTTTGTTCCCCAGCCAGGGATCGAACCCGTGCTCCCTGCAGTGAGAGCACAGAGGCCTAACCACTGGACCACCAGGGAAGCCCCTGGATTTCTTTTTTTTTTTTAAAGGCGTTTTCAGGAGCATTCCCTGGCGGTCCAGTGGTTAAGAGTCCGCACTTCCAATGCAGGGGGCGTGGGTTTGATCCCTGGTCACGGAACTAAGATCCCTCATGCAGCATGGTGAGGCCAAAAAATTTAAAAAAAACATTTTTTTAAAAAAGGCATTTTTATGGCTCAAATTAAGCACAAGAATTCTCTGTACGGATTCCTTTATAAGTGGCTTTTGTGTATCAGGGCTGTGAATTCCATATCTCCAGAGGAGACAGCTCAAAGCTCTTCATTATTACACTATTATTATTTAATAAACAGTGATCATTATCACCTCCTCCTCTTAAAGAGGGCTGGCTTTCTTTCCAGACTATGAGACATTTTCAGAGATGAGGGTCCTCCACTGAAGAGTCTGCCTCTCAGAAGAAGTAAATAGAGGTCAAGGACAACAGCCAAGGACTCCAGTATCTAAGATGCCTCCTACCACCAGCTAACAATGCCTCTTAACATGGGGACAAGAGACTTTCAGTTCTCATTCTCCAAAACCCATTTATCTTTGTCAGTCACCAAATCCAATTAACCAACATAAGTGTTAGAGACTTCACTGGCAGATGTTCTCTGTTGTAATGCAATCTCCTTTTAAAGTGTTTAAAGGACCCTTTGAATAAAGCTCAAAGGGAAAAAGAGCGGGCCATGCTTCCACTGTCTGAGAAGTTGTTCTACTTTTCTGCCAGTAGACACGCACTCAGGCAGTTCTACAGGCGTCCATTCTGTGCTGGGCACTGGGTTTGGCATGGGAAATATACTGATGATTAACCAGAAAGATAAACAAGCAAGCCTAGGGTGACACAAGGCGTGTTATACTAAAGGAACATGCATGGTGCTAACAGGAGCAGGAGTCAACTCAGACCACTCCAGGGATGAAATTCAACTCATCACGACCTAGATCCAGAAGACTCTTCCTTTGTCAAGACCTCCTGAATGTTTGCTTATTCCATTTACTATGGATGAGCATTTGGGTGGTTTCTTGTTTGAGGGGATCATAAACAGTGCTGCTGAAAAAAAAAACAAACATTCTTTTCCGTGTGGATGTGGATGAAATGTGTGGATTTCTAAGCATGCAATTGCTGAGTCTTTAGGTTATATATTCTACTTTAGTGGGTACCTCCAATCAGTTTTCCCACCTGACCAGTTTATACCCCCTGAGAGAGTTCCCGTGGCTCCACATCTTCACCAACACCTGATGTTGTCTGTCTTTTTCATTTTAGCAGATTCTGGAGGTTGTATAGTGGTATCACACGGTGGTTTCAATTTGCCTTCTCCTGATGACTAATAAACTTGGGAAGTTTTTAATAGGTTTACTGACTATTTAGACCATCTATTATTATTATTATTAAATACTATTGGCCAAGTTGTGCAGCTTGTGGGACCTTAGTTCCCCGACCAGGGATTGAACCTGGGCCTGGTGGCAGTGAAAGTGCTGAGTCCTAACCACTGGACCACCAGGGAATTCCCTAGACAGTCTCTTTTTAAAGTGCCTATTCAACCCCATCTTTCAACTGAGTTTTCTACATTTTTGATATTGACTTATATATTCTTTATATATTCAGTATACACACACACACACACACTTCTCACTCCTTTAATGTTGTCTTTTGATGAACAGAAGTTGTAAATATTTTTATTTTTGATTGTGGTATAATTTCAGCATCCCTGATGGCTCCACTTCCCATCCGTGAATACTCAAAAGCACTCATTTCAGCCATGGTCTTTAACGAATGCATCCACTAGAGTTTCCAACAAGTTGAGCCTTGTGTATTTGCTTAAATCATCACACCTAGAACATGATCTCCACCCCAAAAGGACTGTCTTCTTCATCAGAATAGGAGCTTAATAACTCCTGGTTTCTATTTTTAATAAAGGTGAACACTTAAGTAACACTAGTTATTTACTGTAAAAAATCAGCAGGCAGTTTAAAAATTTTGAAATCAGAGGATAATTTCATATCAAATGAATATCCTCTCCATGCACTAGAGGTAGTTTTTGTACAATAGATGAATCCCAAATTTACCTGGATTACTCATCAGATTTACTTGTTGAGCTACAGTCAATTTGCTTTTATTCACACATCTATATGGCTTTGCCCATAGGAAAGTATAATTAGGAACACAGTACCTCTTGAAATGCTAGATCAAGGCGGGCTTTTAGCTGAAGCTTTCACAATCAGGATGCCTGAGAGCCTAGTTAACAGGGAAACTACCCAGCTGGTGCGGTAGTGAACAGAGAAAACAAAAACGAAGGGTGGGGAAATCTAATCTGATGTGATCTCATGTAGGATAGAAATAGGGACTGAGCCTCCCTACTGCTGCTGGTAACATCAAGGATCTGGGTGGGAAAGCATCTCTGAGTCTTATAAAGACGAGGTAACACGCAGGAGAGAAAAGAACTGCTGGTGATTACCAGGTCCATCAATTCACCAGAGCAGCTGTCCAAGAGGGGTGATCACTCAGGGTTTAAGGAGTTGGAAAAAGGGAGAAAAGAAGGGCTGGCTGCAGTCCAAGGATAATAAACTTCAGCAACTGACAGGAGGGAGAGAGAGAGAGACAGAGGCTTCAGGACGAGGAGAGGCTTACATGTTGAAACGCAGACGATTACGGTGGTTTTATAAATGTCTAATACTCTGCAACTTCTGTTCTTGGCCTAACTCCTGGAGAACAGCTACTGGCCAGCTCTGCCTGGATTAGCCTTCGCTGAGAAAAAAGTTTGAAACTGAAAATGCCAAGATTCAGGCTGAAGTCAGTTTGGATCCCGGGAACGTTCCTGTCACTATGGCATGAACAGAAGATTTGCCGTCAGTGAAAGGGACCACGAGAATGACACACGTTTAAAGCGGGCTTCAAACAGGTGAATATGGAGAAATATTACGTAACCTACTCTTTCCTTCGTGGTGTAGCTAAGAGATTTAGTTTATCCAGATACTGTTGGAAGCCTCTCATGATGTCATTAAATAGCTAAGAGCATACGATAAGAACTCAGTTCCTCACGGTGGTCGGATCTCTGAATGGGTTTGCGTGTACATCAGATTTCCAGGGCATCTTGTCCAAATGCAGATTCTGATTCGGATGTGGCCCAAGGTTCTGCATTCCTAACAAACTCCCAGGGGATGTTTATATGCTGCTGGTTCACAGACTATATCTTGTGGAGGAAGATTAAAAATCTAGGGTCAGGGGAGGAGGGGCAAGATGGCGGAAGAGTAAGACGCGGAGATCACCTTCCTCCCCACAGATACATGAGAAATACATCTACACGTGGAACTGCTCCTACAGAACACCCACTGAACGCTGGCAGAAGACGTCAGACCTCCCAAAAGGCAAGAAACTCCCCACGTACTTGGGTAGGGCAAAAGAAAAAAGAAATAACAGAGACAAAAGAATAGGGACGGGACCTGCACCAGTGGGAGGGAGCTGTGAAGGAGGAAAGGTTTCCACACAGTAGGAACCCCTTCGTGGGTAGAGACTGCGGGTGGCGGAGGGGGGAAGCTTCGGAGCCACGGAGGAGAGCGCAGCCACAGTGGTGCGGAGGGCAAAGCGGAGATTCCCGCACAGAGGAGCGGTGCCGACCAGCACTCACCAGCCCGAGAGGCTTGTCTGCTCAGCCGCCGGGGCGGGCGGGGCCTGGGAGCTGGGGCTCGGGCTTCGGTGCTAGCCGGGAGGGAGTCCGGGAAAAAGACTGCAGCTGCCGAAGAGGCAAGAGAATTTTTCTTGCCTCTCTGTTTCCTGGTGCGCGAGGAGAGGGGATCCAGAGCGCCACCTAAACGAGCTCCAGAGACGGGCGCGAGCCGCGGCCATCAGCGCGGACCCCAGAGACGGGCATGAGACGCTAAGGCTGCTGCTGCCGCCACCAAACAGCCTGTGGGCGAGCACAGGTCATCCTCCACACCGCCCCTCCCGGGAGCCTGTGCAGCCCGCCACGGCCAGGCTCCCGTGATCCGGGGACAACTTCCCCGGGAGAGCGCACGGCGCGCCTCAGGCTGCTGCAACGTCACGCCGGCCTCTGCCGCCGCAGGCTCGCCCCGCCTCCTCCGTACCGCTCCCTCCCCCCGGCCTGACTGAGCCAGAGCCCCCGAAGCAGCTGCTCCTTTAACCCCGTTCTGTCTGGGCGGGGAACAGACGCCCTCAGGCGACCTACATGCAGAGGCGGGTCCAAATCCAAAGCTGAACCCCGGGAGCTGTGCGAACAAAGAGAAAGGGAAATCTCTCCCAGCAGCCTCAGAAGCAGCGGATTAAAGCTCCACAAACAACTTGATGTGCCTGCATCTGTTGAATACCTGAATAGACAACGAATCATCCCAAATTTAGGAGGTGGACTTCGGGAGCAGGATATATTAATTTTTCCCCTTTTCCTTTATCTGTGAGTGTATATGTGTATGCTTCTGAGTGAGATTTTGTCTGTATAGCTTTGCTCTCACCGTTAGGCCTAGGGTTAGGTCCGTCGGGTTTTTTTTTTTTTTTTTTTTTACTTAAAAAATTTTTTTCCCCTAATACATGTTTTCCTAATAATTTTTTCCTTATTTTCTATTTTTAAAAAATTACAAAAAATTTTTTAATAAGTTTTTTCATATTTTTTATTTAAAAAAAATTTTTTTTTCTTAAATTTTTTTCTTAATAATTTTTTTCTTATTTTTTATTATAAAAATTAATAAATCTATTTTTAAAAATTAAAAAAAATTTCTTAATAAATTTATTCTTAATAATTTTTTATTATTTTTTATTATAATAGCTTTATTTTATTTTATTTTATCCTCTTTCTTTCTTTCTTTCTTTCTATTTTTTTCTCCCTTTTATTCTGAGCCGTGTGGATGAAAGGCTCTTGGTGCTCCAGCCAGGCATCAGGGCTGCGCCTCTGAGGTGGGAGAGCCAACTTCAGGACACTGGTCCACAAGAGACCTCCCAGCTCCACGTAATACCAAACGGCGAAAATCTCTCAGAGATCTCCATCTCAACATCAAGACCCAGCTTCACTCAACGACCAGCAAGCTACATTGCTGGACACCCTATGCCAAACAACTAGCAAGACAGGAACACAGCCCCATCCATTAACAGAGAGGCTGCCTAAAATCATAATAAGGCCACAGACACCCCAAAACACACCACCCGACGTGGACGTGCCCACCAGAAAGACAACATCCAGCCTCATCCACCAGAACACAGGCACTAGTTCCCTCCACCAGGAAGCCTACACAACCCACTGAACCAACCGTAGCCACTGGGGACAGATACCAAAAACAACGGGAACTACGAACCTGCAGCCTGTGAAAAGGAGACCCCAAACACAGTAAGATAAGCAAAATGAGAAGACAGAAAAACACACAGCAGATGAAGGAGCAGGGTCAAAACACACCAGACCTAACAAATGAAGAGGAAATAGGCAGTCTACCTGAAAAAGAATTCAGAATAATGATAGTAAGGATGATCCAAAATCTTGGAAATAGAATAGACAAAATGCAAGAAACATTTAACAAGGACGTAGAAGAACTAAAGAGGAACGAAGCAACGATGAAAAACACAATAAATGAAATTAAAAATACTCTAGATGGGATCAATAGCAGAATAACTGAGGCAGAAGAACGGATAAGTGACCTGGAAGATAAAATGGTGGAAATAACTACTGCAGAGCAGAATAAAGAAAAAAGAATGAAAAGAACTGAGGACAGTCTCAGAGACCTCTGGGACAACATTAAACGCACCAACATTCGAATTATAGGGGTCCCAGAAGAAGAGAAAAAGAAAGGGACTGAGAAAATATCTGAAGAGATTATAGTTGAAAACTTCCCTAATATGGGAAAGGAAATAGTTAATCAAGTCCTGGAAGCACAGAGAGTCCCATACAGGATAAATCCAAGGAGAAACACGCCAAGACACATATTAATCAAACTATCCAAAATTAAATATAAAGAAAACATATTAAAAGCAGCAAGGGAAAAACAACAAATAACACACAAGGGCATCCCCATAAGGTTAACAGCTGATCTTTCAGCAGAAACTCTGCAAGCCAGAAGGGAGTGGCAGGATATACTTAAAGTGATGAAGGAGAAAAACCTACAACCAAGATTACTCTACCCAGCAAGGATCTCATTCAGATTTGATGGAGAAATTAAAACCTTTACAGACAAGCAAAAGCTGAGAGAGTTCAGCACCACCAAACCAGCTTTACAACAAATGCTAAAGGAACTTCTCTAGGCAAGAAACACAAGAGAAGGAAAACATCTACAATAACAAACCCAAAACATTTAAGAAAATTGGAACAGGAACATACATATCGATAATTACCTTAAATGTAAGTGGATTAAATGCTCCCACCAAAAGACACAGACTGGCTGAATGGATACAAAAACAAGACCCATATATATGCTGTCTACAAGAGACCCACTTCAGACCTAGAGACACATACAGACTGAAAGTGAGGGGATGGAAAAAGATATTCCATGCAAATGGAAATCAAAAGAAAGCTGGATTAGCAATTCTCATATCAGACAAAATAGACTTTAAAATAAAGACTATTACAAGAGACAAAGAAGGACACTATATAATGATCAAGGGATCAATCCAAGAAGAAGGTATAACAATTGTAAATATTTATGCACCCAACATAGGAGCACCTCAATACATAAGGCAAATACTAACAGCCATAAAAGGGGAAATCGACAGTAACACAATCATAGTAGGGGACTTTAACACCCCACTTTCACCAATGGACAGATCATCCAAAATGAAAATAAATAAGGAAACACAAGCTTTAAATGGTACATTAAACAAGATGGACTTAATTGATATTTATAGGACATTCCACCCAAAAACAACAGAATACACATTTTTCTCAAGTGCTCATGGAACATTCTCCAGGATAGATCATATCTTGGGTCACAAATCAAGCCTTGGTAAATTTAAAAGAATTGAAATCGTATCAAGTATCTTTTCCGACCACAACGCTATGAGACTAGATATCAATTACAGGAAAAGATCTGTAAAAAATACAAACACACGGAGGCTACACAATACACTACTTAATAACGAAGTGATCACTGAAGAAATCAAAGGGGAAATCAAAAAATACCTAGAAACAAATGACAATGGAGACACGACGACCCAAAACCTATGGGATGCAGCAAAAGCAGTTCTAAGAGGGAAGTTTATAGCAATACAAGCCTACATCAAGAAACAGGAAACATCTCAAATAAACAACCTAACCTTGCACCTAAAGCAATTAGAGAAAGAAGAACAAAAAAACCCCAAAGCTAGCAGAAGGAAAGAAATCATAAAGATCAGATCAGAAATAAATGAAAAAGAAATGAAGGAAACAATAGCAAAAATCAATGAAACTAAAAGCTGGTTCTCTGAGAAGATAAACAAAATTGATAAACCATTAGCCAGACTCATCAAGAGAAAAAGGGGGAAGACTCAAATCAATAGAATTAGAAATGAAAAAGGAGAAGTAACCACTGACACTGCAGAAATACAAACGATCATGAGAGATTACTTCAAGCAACTCTATGCCAATAAAATGGACAACCTGGAAGAAATGGACAGATTCTTAGAAATACACAACCTGCCGAGACTGAACCAGGAAGAAATAGAAAATATGAACAGACCAATCACAAGCACTGAAATTGAAACTGTGATTAAAAATCTTCCAACACACAAAAGCCCAGGACCAGATGGCTTCACAGGCGAATTCTATCAAACATGTAGAGAAGAGCTAACACCTATCCTTCTCAAACTCTTCCAAAATATTGCAGAGGGAGGAACACTCCCCAACTCATTCTACGAGGCCACCATCACCCTGATACCAAAACCAGACAAAGATGTCACAAAGAAAGAAAACTACAGGCCAATATCACTGATGAACATAGATGCAAAAATCCTCAACAAAATACTAGCAAACAGAATCCAACAGCACATTAAAAAGATTATACACCATGATCAAGTGGGGTTTATTCCAGGAATGCAAGGATTCTTCAATATACGCAAATCAATCAACGTGATACATCATATTAACAAATTGAAGGAGAAAAACCATATGATCATCTCAATAGATGCAGAGAAAGCTTTCGACAAAATTCAACACCCATTTATGATAAAAGCCCTGCAGAAAGTAGGCATAGAGGGAACTTTCCTCAACATAATAAAGGCCATATATGACAAACCCACAGCCAACATTATCCTCAATGGTGAAAAACTGAAACCATTTCCACTAAGATCAGGAACAAGACAAGGTTGCCCACTCTCACCACTATTATTCAACATAGTTTTGGAAGTGTTAGCCACAGCAATCAGAGAAGAAAAAGAAATAAAAGGAATCCAAATCGGAAAAGAAGAAGTAAAGATGTCACTGTTTGCAGATGACATGATACTATACATAGAGAATCCTAAAGATGCTACTAGAAAACTACTAGAGCTAATCAATGAATTTGGTAAAGTAGCAGGATACAACATTAATGCACAGAAATCTCTTGCATTCCTATATACTAATGATGAAAAATCTGAAAGTGAAATTAAGAAAACACTCCCGTTTACCATTGCAACAAAAAGAATAAAATATCTAGGAATAAACCTACCTAAGGAGACAAAAGACCTGTATGCAGAAAATTATAGGACACTGATGAAAGAAATTAAAGATGATACAAACAGATGGAGAGATATACCATGTTCTTGGATTGGAAGAATCAACATTGTGAAAATGACTCTGCTACCCAAAGCAATCTACAGATTCAATGCAATCCCTATCAAATTACCACTGGCATTTTTCACAGAACTAGAACAAAAAATTTCACAATTTGTATGGAAACACAAAAGACCCCGAATAGCCAAAACAATCTTGAGAACGAAAAATGGAGCTGGAGGAATCAGGCTCCCTGACTTCAGACTATATTACAAAGCTACAGTAATCAAGACAGTTTGGTACTGGCACAAAAACAGAAATATAGATCAATGGAACAGGATAGAAAGCCCAGAGATAAGCCTACGCACATATGGTCACCTTATCTTTGATAAAGGAGGCAAGCATATACAGTGGAGAAAAGACAGCCTCTTCAATAAGTGGTGCTGGGAAAACTGGACAGGTACATGTAAAAGTATGAAATTAGAACACTCCCTGACACCATACACAAAAATAAACTCAAAATGGATTAAAGACCTAAGTGTAAGGCCAGACACTATCAAACTCTTAGAGGAAAACATAGGCAGAACACTCTATGACATAAATCACAGCAAGATCCTTTTTGACCCAGGTCCTAGAGAAATGGAAATAAAAACACAAATAAACAAATGGGACCTAATGAAACTTAAAAGCTTTTGCACAGCAAAGGAAACCACAAACAAGACCAAAAGACAACCCTCAGAATGGGAGAAAATATTTGCAAATGAAGCAACTGACAAAGCATTAATCTCCAAGATTTACAAGCAGCTCATGCAGCTCAATAACAAAAAAACAAACAACCCAATCCAAAAATGGGCAGAAGACCTAAATAGACATTTCTCCAAAGAAGATATACAGATGGCCAACAGACACATGAAAGAATGCTCAACATTATTAATCATTAGAGAAATGCAAATCAAAACTACAATGAGGTATCATCTCACGCCGGTCAGCATGGCCATCATCAAAAAATCTAGAAACAGTAAATACTGGAGAGGGTGTGGAGAAAAGGGAACACTCTTGCACTGTTGGTGGGAATGTAAATTGATACAGCCACTATGGAGAACAGTATGGAGGTTCCTTAAAAAACTAAAAATAGAACTACCATACGACCCAGCAATCCCACTACTGGGCATATACCCTGAGAAAACCATAATTCAGAAAGAGCCATGTACCAAAATATTCATTGCAGCTCTGTTTACAATAGCCAGGACCTGGAAGCAACCTAGCTGTCCATCATCGGATGAATGGATAAAGAAGATGTGGCACATATATACAATGGAATATTACTCAGCCATAAAAAGAAATGAAATGGAGGTATTTGTAATGAGGTGGATGGAGTTAGAGTCTGTCATACAGAGTGAAGTAAGTCAGAAAGAGAAAAAGAAATACAGTATGCTAACACATATATATGGAATCTAAGGGGAAAAAAAAGGTCATGAAGAACCTAGTGGCAAGACGGGAATAAAGACACAGACCTACTAGAGAATGGACTTGAGGATATGGGGAGGGGGAGGGGTGAGATGTGACAGAGTGAGAGAGTGTCATGGACATATATACACTACCAAATGTAAAATAGATAGCTAGTGGGAAGCAGCCACATAGCACAGGGAGATCAGCTCGGTGCTTTGTGACCACCTAGAGGGGTGGGATAGAGGGAGATGCAAGAGGGAAGAGATATGGGAACATATGTATATGTATAACTGATTCACTTTGTTATAAAGCAGAAAGTAACACACCATTGTAAAGCAATTATACTTCAATAAAGATGTTTAAAAAAAAAAAAAAACTAGGGTCAGCAGGCAGAGACCCAAAATTACAGAGACACCTCTGTATTAATTTTCTATCGCTGCTGTAACAAATTACTGAAGATTTCGTGGCTGTATTAAAGCAATACCCATTTATTAGCTCATGGTTCCATGGGTCAGAAGTCCAGGAGGCTCCATGATGTTCTCTGTCCAGGGTCTCTGTCCCGGGCTGGGTTCCTATCCGGAGAGTCTGGGAAGAATACATATCCAAACTCATTCAGTTGGCTACAGAATCCAGTCCCTGCAGTTGTAGGTCCTGGCATGAAGTCGTCTGCATCTCAGGACCACCAAGGATGCACGACATCCTTCTCACGCTGCTGCATCTCTCCCACAGACTCTTCTGCTTTCCTCTGTGACTTGAAAAAGATCAAGTGACTAAACAGAGCCCATTCAGAGCACACACACACACACACACACACACACATCCGTGTATTAGTTTGCTCTGACAAAACACCAGGAACTGAAGGGCTTCAACAACAGACACTGATTTTCTCACAGACTTTTTTTTATCACTTCTGTGCACATCTGCATCCAAATATCCGAGTCTTATAAGGACACCCATCAGATTGCATTAGGACCCCACTCTAATGACTTCATTTTAACTTGATTACCTCTTTAAAGACACCTTCTCCAAATACAATCACATTATTCTGAGGTCCTGGGGGTTAGGACTCCAACACTGGAATTTGGGGGAGACATAATTCAGCCCATAGCACAGAGGAAGGGCGTACTCATTGGTCCAGCTCCCATCACTCACTTTTGACAGCTTTTGACCAATTCTAGGCACCCGTGAAACTGTCTTGAAAGCTGAGCTCCCATTTCCATCAGGAAGAGAAGCCCTTTTCCATCCTCACTCACACCGCAGGTATCTCCCCTCTTTGTTCTTGCAAAAGGACCCTCTTTCTGTTGGGGACACGGGAAGCTCTTAAAGAGATGTGCCAGTCCAAGGAATAAATAAAAATAGACTAAACCCGAGTGCTTCGTAAGAGCTTGGCAAAAGACCTGAAACGGTTTCAATTATATAGTAGTGCACGTTTCTTGAGAAGTGGGGCAATTTGTACTTGAGTTATTCTCTGATGTCAGATTATAGTACAAGCAAAGCAATTAGCTTGAAAAGCGTTAGGAGAAAGCACAGGAACAAAGGTAGATACCGACAGCCGGGAAGGCAGTCTCGAGTATGCAAATGCAAAGTCCAAGGGCAACAATCAATAGCCCTTGTTTGTGTCAACAATAGATGGATTTGCATAATTGCAGATGGGAATCTTAGGTTCCTGTGTCAGATGGGTGGTTGAGTTCTGTCCTTCCTAGGAATGAGGCCGCTGACCCCCCATGGACAAGGCAAGGGCTATGAGCCATTGCTCCCACAGTGGGATCAAATTGGCATAATTCCATGTAGACTCATACTTTGGGAACTTCAGCCACTTAAGTCACTTCAGACACCCATCACATTCATGCTTTTGGACACATTCAAAATTCACTTGCCTTTCAAGTCTATCATATCATATCATATTGATTTTATTCCTTAATCTTTACTAAGGGTAAATGAAGACTGTTTAATACGATTTACGTAAATCTGGAAAAAAGAAACAAACTAACCAGGTCTTAAGATTTTTGTCACTGTGTGTTTTTGCACAGAATAATGTTAGACCTTTATCAGATGCTCAGTGAAATCGATTCTATAACGCAGCAGCATTCTCCTTTGTAGAAACCAAGGAGGGGTGAAAAATGGGATGCTTAGCATGCTGTTAGGACTTTGAAAAGAGAGACTGTCTCAGTAAACAGACGAAGAAAAAGGTTCCTGTGAAAGACAGTGTTATTTTGAGTAAAGTAAACAAGTTGGAGGAGGTAGGCGATTGGAATCCACTTGGTGTTGAAATGACTTAGTCTTATATGCTATGTCCATACCGGTTCCATCAAGCCCTTTGTAATAACTTCGAAGCCCAGGCAATCTTACATGGAAGAGACACAAGACAGCTTCCGGGCACTGAAGGTGCATATTTCCAGGTATTCTGCATACCTGTTTGCAAGGCATCCGCTCTTCCTTTTTGCCTGTACCCATGCAGCACCCACCCACATTCCCTGGAATGCCAAAGCAACACTCTAATGAATATGCCTTTCATTCTTAGTCATGGACCCTGTCTACACAGCCTATGACTTGTCCTCCTCTATTTCCTCATCAGCTTGTTCACCTCTCTGCCTTTGGGGTTACACAGAGCAGTGTCTAAGCCACCAGAGAAGTTCCTTTAAGTAAAATCAAGGAAAAGACCTCTTTTGATCATTTCACTACTTCCTCCACCGCCAAGATGCACTTTCGGCAACGGGGAAATAGAGCATCGCTCTCCAGAGGTCAAGGTGGGACCAGGTCCCTTGTCACAAGCCAGTGCCCCTGTTAAAACCTCAGAGCTCTGAAGACTGGCAAATTCCATCAGGGGGAAGACTTACTGTCCTGGAATCAGCAGAGCATTCATTAGAGTAGCAGTTTCTAATCTCACCCTGTCATCAGCCTAGTTGAAACAGGACCCTGAGGGAATGTAGGAAAGGACAGAGACCAGAGAAAAAGATTCCAGGATGGGAAAACATGGCTTTTGGGGGTCTCTGAGCTGTTTATGGACAGTACTCAAGGCACAGACCCTGGCTCATGAAATGAAGGGGAATGACAGAAAAGACAAATTCTATTTGTGCCATAATCTTGACATTCTTTTTTTTTAGACTTGTTTATTATTTATTTATTTATTTTTGGCTGTGTCTGGTCTTCGTTGCAGCACGTGGGATCTTCGTTGAGGCATGCGGGATCTTTCATTGCAGTGCGCGGGCTTCTCTCTAGTTGTGGCGCACGGGTTCCAGGGCGCGTGGGCTCTAGTTGAGGCGCGCTGGCTCAGTAGTTGTGGTGCATGAGCTTAGTTGCTCCGCAGCATGTGGGATCCTAGTTCCCCGACCAGGGATCGAACCTGCATCCCCTGCATTGGAAGGTGGATTCTTTACCACTGGACCACCAGGGAAGTCTCAATCTTGACATTCTTTAAGGGATCCTCAAATTGTCTCTCTCTCCAAGGTGATGCAATCATTTAATTTTCACGAATAAAAGTTTTGAATAAGCTAAACTTTTTTTCTAAACTTGACACAAATAATTCAAGTGTTTCCAAGCAGTAATTCTGTTCAAAGAAATAGTTCTCTTTATGCAAAATCAGATTTCTTGAAAAAGAAAGCCAGGTCCATTGTCCAGATTAAACAATTCTAACTCATTTTATGCTCTTTTTTTCCCTTTATCCTTTTAAAATTACTATTATTTTAATTTAAAATGAGATTGGTAAAACATCATGCTGTAAAACAAATGCTGTCAATAGACATTATTATCACAAAACAGGAATTTTAAAAAAAGGTGATTATGAGATCTACAGCTTGCTTAAAAATAGTAGCAAAAAATAGTTCAAAGCTTCTGTTGTTTGCTCCTGGATGTTTTGTGGAAAAGTGTTTTATCTGCCCCAAACTATGCAGCTTGGGCTTATTTCTATTGTGTTTGTTGTCAGATTTTTGTCTACTGGATTTCTTAAAATTGAAAAGAGGATTATACTATATTTATAATTGCACCTAAAAATATAGCAGTTGAAAGTTTTTTATCTCTATTTGGGGATAAAAGACATCACTTGGAGGATATTCTCTGCATAAATTCATATTTTCTTCTATTTTCTACTGAGATCAACTCTTCCCTCTTTCCATGAAGCCTGTCTTAATTTTCCCCATTTGGTCATGATGCTAATTCTACCTGAGTCCTCAACCTTGTGTACTGAAATGACAGCTGTGTTTAATACTGGAATTTAACATGTCAAAATAGCTTCACTCCAAAAAGATGACTTTTCTGTGTATTGACTTTGGAGAGTCAGTTCTGAGTGCCACTTATTTTTAATTGCTAGTGATACTGGGAGTGTTTATAAATGCTCAAGACATTTTTAACTGTAGTTCCTTATTGTTCAGACATACCAGGAACCGTGTATCACTCCAAAGACCTCCATCCTACCCTCTAAGGGTTTCTGAGTTGATGAAACCCATTGTAGCCTTTTATTAAGCAAGAAAGGGTTCAACTACTTCAGAACTCATGATGTCAGGAGTTTTAATAACCTCCCAGGAAAAGATGTTTCCAAATAGGGTTTCTAGTGGATGCTAATCTCCGAGACCAGCCAGAGATTTTTGGAATGCCCATTTATGCCCTGTAAATTATGTATAGATAAATGCTGAGTCTAAAGTTGTCATCCACAGAAAGCATTATGGAGTACTGCCTTCCTAATAATGTCCCCCAAAGATCCTTTAGGCACAGTAAGCTAGGTCATATGACAGTATCTAACCACTCTGAAATCTCCTTGGTGTGAAACACGGGTTTATTTCTTCTTCACACTCTCCCCAGTGTGGTTGGCAGAGAGAGTCTGCTCACCCTTGTGACTCAGAGCCCCGACTGATGGAGGCTTTGCAATCTTGTGATGGCCTCGGTCATCTCAGCATGAGGCTTCGTAGTAGCAGATACCTAAAGAGGCAAGCACAGGTGATGCCTTCAGCCCAGAAGCGATGTCCATCCATCACTTCCGCTTGTGTTTCATCATGAAAAGTCTGAAGTAGTCACGTGAGCAAGTCTACCTTCAAAGGCATGGCCTTTTCCCTCCATGTTCCCAGAAACAGAGGAGAAGCAGATACTGGAATATTTATAATGCTTACCACCCGGGGCAAGGAGCACTGAGCATGCCTGTACCATGATGGTAAGCAAAACACGAGTGTCCTGAAGCCCCCTAGTTCATTTTTTTTAAAGACCATTCATGTATTTCTCTGAATTAATTCAACTCACTTGTAGAGAGAGATGCTGAACCGTACAAAATTGCCATGGCTGAATCTTGGCAATGCCGTACGGTTCGGCATACTAATATTTAGGGAATGGTGGAAATAGGTCTAAAGTCGACTTCATTATTTAAGTGATTCTGATTCTGCATTTTGGGAAAGCACGAGTGTGACAATGGCAACTTTACAAGGGAGACACTGGGAGAAAGTTGAGAATAATCATCCCCATTTTCCATCCCCTTCTCAAGAAACTGGACACTTATTTGTATTTGCTTTAAGGAAGTCACATTTTGTGACCAACCCCAGGAAAGTGAGAGAAGAGAGGAACAAAATCTAGATGCATGTTGCGATCTAATTCTCTTACAATTTCCCATCTTTATTTTTGGTTTCATCTCCTTTCCCTCTACCTCACTTCACCTCTTGGAGAGCGGATACAGACTGCTTTGTTTCACGTGGAAGTTCCATTCCAACAGGATGTTTTTCCTGCCCAGTTATGTGGAGACTGGCTATTGTGGTGACTGAACCAATTATGCTTTCAGGAGACAGATGCAGACAAGATCTCTCCAGGGGAAAATGGAGCTCAGTTGGACACAGATTACAGGGTCTGTTTCCAAAGGATAAATTGTGTGTTGACCATCTCGTTCAGTGTCATATAATCCTCTTTCAAAAGTACCACAGCATGAAACATTTCCAAAGTTTTTCAAATTATAATAGCAATTGTGTTATTTTTTTTACACCATTGTATCTCAACATTGTTACTGAAACCAAAAATGTATCTCAAAAGAAAAGAGTAGCAAAAGATGTTAGGCGAGGTTTGCTTTTACTATACTCTAAATGTCAGTATTGAAATGAAAATGTTCACATTCAAAACACAGTCACTTTGCATGGATCATGACATTGTGACCAGGTGATGCAAATTAGATCGTCCAGTTAATCCTGCAGGTATTTATAATCCTTTGGTCCAAAAGGCCAGCATCTTCTGGTGTGGTTATTGATGCTGAGGGTCCAAGGTGGTGTACAGGGTTGATCTATTACAAGTTGACAGTTTGTAGCACAAATTCCCAAAGAAGCATCAATTCAAGGGCTTATTATGCAGGTTTTTCACATATGTAAGGGCATATGGCTAAGGTTACCAAGTGGATGCTTCTGAAGATATTAACAAGAAACAAAAATAAAATATGTGGAAGGAGAAAAAAGGCTACTATATTCATTTTAGTTGTCCATGTTCAGGAATGGCAGATAGAAATGGGCCTTCCTGAGCTTGTAGACTAAAGTTCATACTTGGCACATGGGTGGATTTAAATGTTTATTTCTAATTTATTAATATAGAGCTTCATTTTACTCAAGAAGTCATAAGAGGAGTCCAAACTCCTTGGATGTCATTCCTACCTGGAAACATAAAGGACACAGCTAACTTGAAAGGGTTAATGACATGCATTCATAAATTTGGCATGTTTTCCAATGCCTTTTAGGTAATGAATCTCTCAGTAATGACTGAGTCCATATCACATTTGCGTGACCAGACCAATGTCCCCTAATGACTCAGTCTAGTGGGCTTTTCTATAATCACGTGCATTCCTGTCTTAGGGTTTCTGGCATCTCTTGTTTTGTAAAAGCTGAAGCCATGCATGCACATGCTCAGACAAGGAGAGGAATACTTATAACAAATACTTGTCACTGCAGCCTTCTTGAAATATTATTGTTTCAAAGACAGCAACTTTTGAAATATTTCTCCAACTCCCAGTCTCTTTTCAGTCAATATGTTCATGTCTTTCAGTCATTTTTTTCCTTAACTACATGCATTTCTGAGTGTCTATGTTCGCTGATTGACCTCCTTGCAAAAAATTCTCTTTATGTGTATTTCTGAGTATATACGGTCAGTGATTGACCTTACCATAAAATATTCTTTTATAAGATTAAAAATGATCTTCCTGATAGACTATGCAAATCTAAAGTGACTCAATTAGCTTTTCTTAGTTCTTATCAATTTTATTGCCCAATTTAAGAAGTTTTTAATTTCCTCTCACAGCTTTTCAAGGGCTATGGCCATAGGATAGGTTCCTGCCTCTATTTGCAATGTAGTAGCTTTCAAGAAGTAAACCCATTTCTTGAAATGACTCAATATACTCAGTGGTGTGGATAAAAATCAGTTTTCCTAACTTCCCTCCTCTTTCTTGATGGAAAACAAATACAGAAAATATCTAGTATTCCCATAACATGTATACGCCCAATATTAAAGACGTATATTAACTGTCTAACAACTAATAATTATCAGCACTCAAGTGAGATGGGTTATTTGGGTTCAAAAAATAATCATGATATCTACACTACCAAATGTAAAATAGCTAGCTAGTGGGAAGCAGCTGCATAGCACAGGGAGATCAGCTCGGTGCTTCGTGACCACCTAGAGGGGTGGGATAGGGAGGGTGGGAGGGAGACGCAAGAGAGAGGGGATATGGGGATACATGTATACATACAGCTGATTCACTTTGTTATACAGCAGAAACTAACACACCACTGTAAAGCAATTATACTCCAATAAAGATGTTAAAAAAAATAATGAGGAAAAACAGGTTAGTAAGAATGGAACTCCTCACAAGATTGGTACACAATATTGCATGATTTCCACGAATGGATGAACTCAATCTTGCCATCAGAGAAAAGGTGTAGAAAGTATTAGAAAGCAGGAGAGTATATACGTCTTGTGACGGAATCTTGGAGCAGGGAGGGTGAAAAGTTTATGTTATTTTCTTCCCGAATTCACGATACCACCGGGACTCCATTCTACAAACCAACATAGCTCAGCTAACGTACAATCAATATTTCTGAGTGCCTACTGTGTGCGAGGGACTGTTCTAGCTACTGGGAATATCAAAGAAAGTCCTGCCTGCATGTATTCATATATTTAATATTCTGGTCAGGAAAGAGACAATAACACAGATACCGATATGGATATAGATATGATGAGAAGGGGTGTGATGAGAGCTGAGCTGGGGCGTAGGACGGCCATTTTGTATAAATTTTCAACATATATTGCCGTTTTATAAACTGGATGAAAGTCTCTGCAAGAAGGGGAGTTTTGAGAGAAGCACTGAAGCACAGAAAGAACAACATGTCTCTCCATCCGCACAAAGGAAACAGTGCCATTGGCATACTTGAAGGTGTATGGGTGAGGAAAAGGTACAGCGGGGTCCTTTGGGCAGAACACACACAGAAATCAGGATGCTGGCAGTCTAGAAGGGAAACCTTAAAAAGGAGGTCTGTGGCTTGATCTGGAGGCTCAGAACGCAAAGGAAACGTGGTACGCGATTGCGTAAGGACGGTTGTTCAAGACTAAAAGGATGGACTTGACTAAATCAGCCCTAAAAAGTGGGGGATGGTTGAGTGAAACAGAACACATGAGACCAGACTGAATGACAGCCAGGTGCCTTGATTCCACCTGTACCCCCTCCCTTGCCTCTCCCCATCAGTTCCTGCAGCCTACATTCAGATGGGAGCTTCTCTATCGCTCAAAAAAGAAAAAAGAACATCTCTTTGCCGCGCTCCCTCAGATGTGTTCTTCCCCCTTTATCTGGCTCCTTATACCATCCCAATGGGAAGAAGAGCATATACACTCTCCGTGCCTGACTATGGTCACCACCCACTCCCTGCTTAACCCCTAGCCCTTGAGCCTTCTCTCTAGAGCTCTGACCAAATATATCTCAAAACTCACCCTTGACCTGCCCACTCACACACCCAGCTGGCCTTCCCAACACTCTCCCTTTCTTCTGTTCACCTGTGCCTTCTGTATCCGTTTTTCCTCCCGTGGATTCAAGCTCAGCACCTTTGGAGTCCTGGCTTGCTTCTTCCCTCTGAAGGATCTTTTTCTTTCTTTTCATCTTCTACTTGCTCCACTGAAATCATGTGTTTCCTTCTCCTTATTCAATATTTTATTTGCCTGTGTAGAGAACCCTCACTTCATCATGATCCCTGTACCTTCTGGGGCCTGCCACATTCGTTTTCTATTGCTGTTGTAACAGATAGGCCCGAAGTTAGGACCTGAGAGCATTTATTAGCTCATGGTTGTGTAGTTCAGAAGTCTGGGTAGGTTCAGATGGCCACGGTCAAGGCCGATAGAAAGGTATTGGCTGACCTGGGCTTTTATCCAGAGGCTCTCAGAAAGAATGGCTTCCAGGTTCATTGAGGTGGTTGGCAGAATCCAGCTCCTTGGGCTTCTAGGACTGAGGTCCCAGTTTCCTCACTGGCTGTCCTCTGGGGTTGCTCTAAGTTTTTAGAGGCTGCCTGCACCTTCATCACATTGTCTGCTCCATCGTCACACCAGGAACAGCACCGTGTCCCCTTCGCACGCTTCAACTCCCTGAGGCTTCCCGTTCTGCCATATCTCTTTCTCTTCCAAATTCTCTGCTTCTAAGGGCTCCTGTGATTCCACGGGACCCACCCTGCTAAACCAGGAGGATAATCACCCTACTTAAGGCCGGCTGATGAGTAACCTTAATTACATCCACAGAGCCCCTTTTTGCCACATAACATAATACAACCATGGGCACAAAACCAAAGCTTGAAGGTCATGGGGGCCACCGTTCTGCCTAGCACACGCACAGACCACCTCCACCTGTGCATCTAAGTTGCTCCTCAAATTCAACATGTCCCCAAATGCCTTCTCTTTCAAAATCATCTGTCCTTCCTTTTTAAAAAATATTTGTGATGGCACCACTATTCATCACTTTTCCTCTCCCTCAACTTGTACATTTCTCAGCATCAGAGCCATAACGTGGTGTGATCGTCTGCCTGTCCATCATTTTCTTGTCCGGCTCATTGAGAAAACGATCACGTCTTTGTGCCGCATCGGTATCGATAAGCAGGGCTCCTCCTGGCCAGAAGTGGCCCAGGGCTACAGCCCTGCTCTACCATCCCCTTGGTAGAGTGGGTCAACATCTCAGTATCACCTCTCTCCATATGACGATGTTCTGATGATTCATAGACGACCAGCATCAGCACCACCTTGGAGCTTATTAGAAACGCAGAGTCTCAGGCCCATCCCTGATCTTCTGAATCCAAATCTAACATAATCCCCTGCTGATACTAAGACAGAGCTATAGAAAGAGGCCTTATGCCTGAGGTCTGGGAAGCTCCGTCCTCACCTTCACTGTGCTGCAAGGAAGTTTTCATGCCGAAACTATAACTACCCATGCAGATTCCTGATCTCTCTTTTCTGGATTCTGACATGCTATCTCTTTATCTCCTTTAGATATGAGTATGCGGCGTTGCCATTCCTGACCCTCGCAATCAATCCATTACCGAATTCTCACTCACTGATTGTGTGTCCATCACAAACACCATCTAAAGGTTGATTCTTCCTCAAGGTTCTTTGAACGCCATTGACAGTGAGCTTAATCTTGCTGGATAATCACAGATGTTTGGTGAATTTCTCATACATGCTCTTTCCCTAGACATGCTTTGTTAGGTCTGATTAGCTGTCTACCTTATATGAACAGCAAGTACACACCAATCATGCCAAATGATATATTTCTATGTGGTCTCGTATTCTTTTGTTTCCATAATTCATATTGTTCTTTATCAGTGTTCATACTCATTTTCCCAGATGAATGACTGCCTGCTTAACATAAATATTTGTTATTGCTATTTGTTGTTAAATGTCCAAGGTGCAATTGAGTTTGATTTCTTCTTCATTTTGGGGAGGCAAGGGAAGGACTGAATTTTAATCAGTGAGTTACATCTGTATAGGAACATGAATCTTAGAATTAAGTAGTTTATGGTGATGAATAGTATAACACTGAACAGTCACCATCCTCTGTATTCCATTTTTCTTGTGTATTTAAAAAAATAGGATTTAATTGCAAATGCCTGGAATTATGACACAGATTGTTTTCTATCGATATCCTTTAGTGATTAATATTTAATTTTAATATTAATGTTTTTTCTAGTCTCAGCAATTAGCATTATTAGCATTATTTCAAATCTTAAACTCCATGAATGGTACACCTTCTTACAACTGTTAATTAAATGTCATTTTTCAAGGTAAGAAATGTGTACTGTGGACTTCCCTGGTGGCGCAGTGGTTAAGAATCCACCTGCCAATGCAGGGGACACAGGTTCGAGCCCTGGTCCGGGAAGATCCCACATGCCGCGGAGCAACTAAGCCCGTGCGCCACAACTACTGAGCCTGTGCTCTAGAGCCCGCGAGCCACAACTACTGAGCCCGCATGCCACAACTACTGAAGCCCGCACACCTAGAGCCCGTGCTCTGCAACAAGAGAAGCCACCACAATGAGAAGCCTGCACACCACAACGAAGAGTAGCCCCTGCTCGCCGCAACTAGAGAAAGCCCGCATGCAGCAACAAAGATGCCACGCAGCCAAAAATAAATAAATAAATAAATTTATTTTTAAAGAAAAGAAATGTGTACTGTAATTCCATTGCTAAAATGTATAATCACGTTATCGTTTGCAAATATAGAAGCAACTATAGAAGGACAAAAAAAGAATGAATAAATACATGTATTAATTTTTTTCTTAATAAATGTATTCATTTATTCAGATTTCATTTTTATTCTAAGCCTCCCAAGCAGGTATGCTTCCCTTGGTTGGATACTATTATAATTCAGTCAACATTAACATTTTATTGGGTACTAGGAGGATTAAAAAATTAATAATTAAGACATGGAGGGACTTCCCTGGTGGCACAGTGGTTAAGAATCCGCCTGCCAATGCAGGGGACACGGGTTCGATCCCTGGTCCGGGAAGATCCCACATGCCGTGGAGCAGCTAAGCCCGTGCGCCACAACTACTGAGCCTGTGCTCTAGAGCCTGCGAGCCACAAATACTGAGCTGATGCGCCGTAACTACTGAAGCCCACGTGCTTTAGGGCCTGCATGCTGCAACTACTGAGCCCGTGTGCCACAACTACTGAAGGCCACGTGCCTAGAGCCCGTGCTCCGCAACAAGAGAAGCCACCGCAATGAGAAACCCGCACACCGCAACGAAGAGTAGCCCCTGCTCGCCACAACTAGAGAAAGCCCGCACACAGCAACGAAGACACAACACACTCAAAAAAATAAAAATTAAAAAAAATAAATAAAAATTTTAAAAAAAGAAAAAAAAGTTTGCCTATAAATCAATGGCAAATAAACCCTGCATAATATATAATCTGCTGACATAAAACTGGAACATTATAAAGTTTAATGAAAAGATATTCATTAATTCCCATGGAATTTTCCCCCTTTCCTGCATTATTTAGTTTCTTGGAATTCTCATAAAAAAAAAACATGGAAAATTCGTATTCTGAATTTTTAGTAATAGCAGAAGTTGGGTCGCAAGCAAAGGATGTGAACTCTCTGTTTTTAAGTGTTGCTGTAAGAATGAAACATTCTCTTAGATCCTGGGAAATCCACAATTAACACCAGCATGTAAATGTATCATGTTTTCTATCTCTTCCTTTTTATATCCCTGCAGAAACTGATGCCATGGGTCCATTTTCGAATCCTGCAGTGGCTAGGATGCCATGTGCTTTAGAGAGGAATGGGAAGGGATTTGATTGTGCGGACTTGAGGTATGCAACAGTCTTACTTTCTTCCCATTGGGCTTAGAGGCGATTTATTTCATGGCCTCTTGAGACATTTTTATAGTCAGAGTTGCTAATGTTTTTTGCCTTTTAGCCTTTTTCTATGGCCTTTCTTGACATCCGCATAGCGATGGTTGGGTTGTCCATCTTTGTACATTTCTGCCATTTTTCAGCACAGGGTCACCTTGCTGACGTCTTTCCTAATTCTGCATCACTTGCTGCCTTATCACAGCCTCTTGCACAAATGTGTATTGCTTGGAAAGGAGGTGAGAGAGATGGTGACAGAAATGACAACTCTGACCACAGAAGAGGAGGTATCAAAGGTGTCTAGGTAGAAATAGATCAAAGGCAATGGAAGGAACACACACTGTAGAACAAATAAATATTTTCAACCTCATTCTATATACATCATGTACATACTCTCATCATTCCAAGTAACGGAATGTTTTAGGAAGCACCAAACAGGGAACAAAAACAGCATTCTGTCCACAGCATTTAAAAACTGTGGTTTTCAAGACCACTTCTGTTTTTTGTGGGGGGGGGGGGGAGCACAATGCGTGGCTTGTGGGATCTTAGTTCCCTGACCAGGGATTGAACCCGTGCGCCCTCGGCAGTGAAAGAATGGAGTCCTAACCACTGGATCACCAGGGAACTCTCCTCAAGACGATTTCTGAGACCACGTTTACGTGAACATTTTCCGGTACCAGCAGTTTTATTCACCATATTTGAAGCCAAGGAGCCTTGCCCGATGGCTTAAAAAAAATGGGACATTAAGCTTTTGACAAGAGACTGAACTAGAGGAAATTTTTGCTCACCGTCTGGGACAGAAAGTATGAACACACATACATGCACCTCTTAAGTATTAGAAGTGGGTTAAATAAAATAATTATTAGGTACTGGAAGGACCTTCTACCTAACTAAATATGTTACATTCTTTTCCTTTCCCTAGGAATAGTTATTTTCACTTGTGGTGCAACTGTTTCCTTGAGCCTGTAACTCAAGGGTTTGAAAAGTGCATAACTGTAAGCCTTTCCCTGCATCGTTGATATTAAATGGACATTTGCAGGGAAGAAAAGTCTTAATACTTTCAGTCAGAAAACTGGTACTTTCAGACATTTCATAAGAAGGTCCTGCAAATATGCATGTAACTTCATTCCAAGCTGGTGCTGAAGAAACCTTTTACACTTGGGTAGAAACACAGGATTTAAGAGAAAGAGTTTCCAAAAACAGTAATTTCATCACACTGTGCTTGGCTGTTCTAGCTTTCTCTCCTGTTAGTCTAACACTTTATGTCTTGGCTTAAACCATATTATTTAACAAAAACATGCACATGCCTGAATTTTCCCATGGTTCTCCTTGTAAAGTTTTTACTGGGAAGTGAGGATGGTTGGAAGAAAGGCTAATTATTTTCTCCATGTGCTGGATTCGTCAGAATGACAGCAACATTTTGGTTTTGAATAGTTCTTCTTTGCTTCTAGAACGTACCTCTTTGGTCTTCCATCTGTTCTTCATCCTTACTTTCATTGGAACAAAACTGAATCTCTCCCTATCTCTAAGGCCCCTCAGACTAGCCCTTTTCGAAGCAAATTCCTAGTCCTTAGACTACTACAAAAATTCAATAAATAGTAACTTTTTATTAACAAATAGTATGCATTTGCTTTGTGAACATACAAGTTACATGTTCTCCACGGAAATGAGCACTCAAACAAGCTTTATACTCTATAACTGAGAAGAATCACGTCTGAAGTACAGCTACCTTTGAAACTCATATTTTACTCAACATCCACTTTTAGGGTTGAAGGGCAAATGTACAGGGCAGTCAGTGCTTACAAAGCGAAGTATAGCCAGCATTCTCTCCCCAAAACAGGCTCGAAGAGACATAAGCTTAAAATACTGTTCTACTCAGCCAGAAAAAAGAATTAAATAATGCCATTTACTGCAACATGGATGGACCTAGAGATGATCATACTAAGTGAAGTAAGTCAGAAAGAGAAAGACAAATATGGTATGATATCACTTACATGTGGAATCTAAAATATGAGACAATGAACTTATCTCTGAAACAGAAACAGACTCACAGACATAGAGAACAGACTTGTGGTTACCAAGGGGGAAGAGGGGTGAGGAGGGAAGGATTGGGAGTTTGGGTTTAGCAGATGCAAACTATTGTATATAGAGAATGGATAAACAACAAGGTCCTACTGTATAGCACAGGGAACTATATTCAATATCCTGGGATAAACCATAACGGAAAAGAATATAAAAAATAATGTCTATATATGTATAACTGCGTCACTTTGCTGTACAGCAGAAATTAACACAAAATTGTAAATCAACTATACTTCAATAAAAAAATAAATTTAAAAAAAGGTCGTTCTATTATCACACAATGTTTACAACATTTTATTCTGACCCATGTTTTTTTTTTGCATGGATTTTTCTGAAGCCATTGTGTCAAAGGTACTCTATCTCTGACCTCTGTAAACAGACATGACAAATTGCTTCTACTATTTCTTTGTCATCCACAGCCCAACAAGCTTCCCTAAAAATGTAACGATAGCTTTCCAAATTCTCCATGACTTCCTGTGATCACCACACTTTGAGGATGAGGCATGATGGTTGGGAAGGGAAGAAGGACGATGGCTGTGTTCTCCTGCGTAGGTCTGATGGGCAGAAAAGTACTGCACATTCCCACGTCCTAAGATACTTTCACTAGGGCATTGCTGCATAATTATCTCTACTCAGCTTCCAACGTTTTCTTTCTTTGTCTGGGAACTGGTCTCCCTCTGATTTATTCTTGGAAGTTGAGAATAATTAAAAAGCCATTAGAGTTCTCTCTTTGCGATGACACTACATAAATTAAATCTCGGTGGTGTTGAAAAGCTACAACGTGACCTAGCCCTTCCAAAGTGTCACTTGATCTACAATTCAAATTTCATTTGTGTGAACAGGTCTCTTTCAAGTGTTGTTAATTCGAAACTCAAGGATTTGTATGTAAATAATGAAAACATATTACTTATTATGAATGTAAGCTTTAGATTCTCTTCAGTCTGGGGAAGATATTATTATTAATATATTAATGGGTAAAGAATAGTATTTCGTAAAGGACCTTTGAGAGTAAGGGGAATCTTGACTGGTATTTTAGAAGTTGAGTAGATGATTTTCTTGCATTATTTGGTGGGAGGTAGGTTCTTTTTTTTTGGCTGCTTTGGGTCTTCGTTGCTGTGTGCGGGCTTTCTTCTAGTTGCGGCGAGCGGGGGCTACTCTTCGTTGTGGTGCTTGGGCTTCTCATCGCGCTGGCTTCTTTTGTTGCGGAGCACGGGCTCTAGGCATGCGGGCTTCAGTAGTTGTGGCTCGCAGGCTCAGTAGTTGTGGTGCACGGGCTTAGTTGCTCCACGGCATGTGGGATCTTCCTGGACCAGGGCGCGAACCCGTGTCCCCTGCATTGGCAGGTGGATTCTTAACCACTGTGTCACCAGAGAAGTCTGGGAGGTAGGTTCTTAATTGTTATACTTCCTGTGAGTGTTTATCTAGACAAAGAGGATTGCTTTTATTGGTTTTCAAGTAGAAAGAGTTGGGGTCTGAATGAAATGAATTCAGCGTGATTATAGTAGCAGGCTATAAATAGAGTCCAAGAGAGCTTTCTCATAAGCGTGTACTCACTCTCCATCCCTCTCAGTTATCATGCTGAGCAGCAAAGACTCAAGAGTTCAACAAGAGATCATTTCTGCTTGACTGAATCACGTGGCCTCATACATACAGCAGCCCCACGAACAGAGCTGCAATATAAGATCAAGTACATAGGGGAATGGTAAGCCCAGGACGGCATGGGGACATGCGAGGAGACAAGTAACCAGCCCAGGAGACATTAAGAGTGAAGCCTCCCCGAAAGGCTAGGGCGAGGCTTTGAGGATGAGGAGGGATTAGCACAGGAAGAAAAGGCAGGGGAAATGTCTAAGTGAACACGGTCAGAGGCGGATAATCGTATAGAAATTGTATAGCAATCCATTGACAGGAGGAAGGTTCACCTGGGGCTTGAACCCCATGTTAAGGAGTTTGCAGCTTTATCTCAAAGGAAATTAGGAACGACTCCTGGATTTCAAGTAAAGGAATGACAAGGTTGATGGTTTCCAAAGATCCTTCTGGCTCCAGCACAGAGAGACAGACACACAGAAAGTGAAGAGAGAAAACTCTTGTTGTAACGAACATACTTCCACTAAGACGGTAGCAACGATGATGGAGAAAAGGGGGGAGATTCAAGAGACGTTGATCATGGATGCTATCAACTGTGGTGTCTGCCTGGGCTGAGAAGTAAAGACAGGGATGAGCTGAGATGATTCTGGGGTCCTGACTTAGGCAACCTGGGGCTGTGATGGGGGGAAGTGACGTTCTTTATCAAAACAGGAAATGAGAACTGAAAGAAAGAGAGAGTTAATTTTATATACAAAAGTATCTAAGCAGAGGGGACTTCCCTGGGAGTCCAGTGGTTAAGACTCTTCACTTCCGCTGCAGGGGGCACGGGTTCGATCCCTGGGATCCCTAAGACCCCGCATGCTGCACGGGGCAGCCGAAAAAAAAAGTATCTAAGCATAAAATAAGTAATGAGTCCATGGAAGAAATTCTAAGGAAATAGAAGATTAGTCTATTAAAGCCACATTGTAATACCAGATAAAATATTCAGGACATTAAAGAAATATATAACAAAAGTCATTAACTATTCATAAGGACACCATACCTTAATCCATTTTAAAAAATACTCTTTCTTATTTATATTGTGAATTAGCTGTAGCTTATTTAACCATCTATAAGTTGCACAGTTCAAATGATTAACAATAATCGGGGGAAGAATATTTAACGGTAGAGTAGGAAGGAAATTTAGAGAAAGGTTTCAAGACATATTAAAAGAGAGGGAAGGGACTTCCCTGGTGGTCCAGTGGGTGAGACTCCGTGCTCCCAATGCAGGGGGCCCGGGTTCGATCCCTGGTCAAGGAACTAGATCCCACATGCAGCGACTAAAGATCCTGCATGCAGCAACTAAGATCCCGCATGCTGCAACTAAGACCAGGCACAGCCAAATAAATAAATAAATATTAAAAAAAAAAAAAAAGAGAGGGAAGAGTGTAAAAGTCACACACAAGTATGCAACTCAATGTGCTTTACATAGTTTGGACTGTTGGTGAAAAGGGTGGGCAATCAACAGACTGAATGAGGGGCCCCATGAAAAATGAAAATGTGGGACCCCTTGTCCAAAATTATCAAGAATTTTCAACACAGTGGCAGGAGAACATTAAACCAAGCACAGGGTCCTTGTACAGAGGGGTCCTTCTGAGCTCAGGTCACACCCCCAGTGAATCCAGTCCTGGACCCTCAGAGAGAAATGAGCTCGAAGCATGTCACACGGGCTGCAGTCCATCACTGGACCCCCTTGATGGGACTACAACAGAACCACAGAGATATGGAAAGTAAGTGGTCCCGAGGGACAGTTCTCTTGTAGGCAGCAGCAGAGGTTGATGTGGAAAATGAAAGAAGGCTATGAAGGCTGTGAAACATCTGTGAAGAATGTCTAAATTGGAAAATAGAGAGAAAACAATCAAATTTTAAGATGAGAATAGTACCAAAAGGTAAGAGGGATTTAGAAATTCATTTGATGAGAAAGAAAGGTAGATAGTAAGAGTTTCTTACGAAATATGAAGAAGCGAGACTCAGGAATCAAAAGCAAATTCAAAGAATTAAGAAGAGCATAGCATTGGTGAACCTTTAATAGGAAATACATCTCCCACTTTAGGTTCTGAACATCATAGAGGATGTGCCTAGCCATGACAAGAGAGGGTGAAAGTGTAACCAAAATCTAGGACAAAATTTGTCTTGACACCTCCCACCTCCCACCTCATTATATTTTCAACACTGTTTTCCAGAAAAAGAGAGAAATATAGGATCTTCATTCAAAACTTCAAAAAAAAAGGGGGTGTACAAAATTTTTCCCAAATAGAATGTAGCTAAAATATTGGAAATATGATGGAGTAACATAATGGAGTCATGGTCTAGTAAAGGTATCCAGATAACTACTAATAATAATGATGTTGGGACTGTCAGGGTTTTAGTGAGAGACTCTTCAAAACCAAAAGACATTGCAATTCAAAGAAAACAAATGCAAACTAAGCCAGGAGGAAGCTGCTAGGGATTGAACTTCATTCTTTTTTTTTTTTGGTTGCAGCATGTGGGATCTTAGTTCCCCAACCAGGGATCGAACCCATGTCCCCTGCATTGGAAGCACGGAGTCTGAACCACTGGACGACCAGGGAAGTCCCCCCATCCACTTTTTAAATTAAACTTTTTATTTAGAGATAATTATAGATTCACATGTAGTTGTAAGAAATAATACAGGGACTTCCTTTGTATCCTGCACCCCATCTCTCCCAATGGGAACATCCAGGAAAATGATAGCACACTATCACAACTGCGATATCAACATTGATACAATCGGAGCTTCCCTGGTGGCACAGTGGTTAAGAACCTGCCTGCCAATGCAGGGCACACGGGTTCAATCCCTGGTCCGGGAAGATCCCACATGCTGCGGAGCAACTAAGCCCGTGCACCACAACTACTGAGCCTGCGCTCTAGAGCCCACGAGCCACAACTACTGAGCCCACGTGCCACAACTACTGAAGCCTGCACACCTAGAGCCCGTGCTCCACAACAAGAGAAGCCACCGCAATGAGAAGCCCGTGCACCGCAAGGAAGAGCAGACCCCACTCACCGCAACTAGAGAAAGCCCTCACCCAGCAATGACGACCCAACGCGGCCCCCTCCACAAAAAATCAACAAAAAAACCACCTGTGTCCTCAGGAAGCTTCTTGGAGGAGGGGGAGCATCCAAGACTTAAAAATACAAGCAGAATTTCAAATTGTGAGCACGGCGAAGAAAAGTCAAGATGTTCTATGAGAATGATGAAAGAGAGCTCGTGGAGATTTGGGCATGAAAAAAGGACTCTGGAAAATGATATGTTATTGAAATTAGAGCCCTTTCTGGGTTTTAAACAGAATTGTAACATGACTTAGTCTACTTTTTCAAATCATAATCCTTTATTTCTTTAATTTTCTAGAACCCTTTTTTTTTTTTTTGGCTGCAACACGCGGCTTGTGGGATCTCAGTTCCCGGACCAGGGATTGAACCCAAGGCCAAGGCAGTGAAAGCACCGAGTCCTAACCACTGGACCGCCAGGGAATTCCCTAGAACACACATTCTTTTTTTTTTTTTAATATGTTTTATTTATTTATTTATTTTTAATTTTTAAAATTTATTTTTGGCTGTGTTGGGTCTTTGTTGCTGCGCACAGTCTTTCTCTAGTTGCGGCGAGGGGGGGCTACTCTTCGTTGCGGTGCGTGGGCTTCTCATTGCGGTGGCTTCTCTTGCTGCGGAGCACGGGCTCTAGGCACGCAGGCTTCAGTAGTTGTGGCTCACGGGCTCTGGAGCGCAGGCTCAGTAGTTGTGGCGCACGGGCTTAGTTGCTCCGCAGCATGTGGGATCTTCCCGGACCAGGGCTCAAACCCGTCCCCTGTATTGGCAGATGGATTCTTAACCACTGCGCCACCAGGGAAGTCCCAGAACACACATTCTTTACCCAGTGAAATGTTTTGCTAAATTTCCTGCTGCCCACACTGGCTTCTCCTTCTTTTATGTTGTTACATGTTGTCTTGGTGTATTATTTGGTTCTTAAGGACTAAATCCTATTCTCTCTCTTTCATACCTTAATCAATCTTCTCAGAATTGTAGGTGAGAGAGCTGTTGTTATAGACTTCCTGACCTCTCAAATATCTGCTGACTTCCCAACCAGTCAAATGGGCCAATGGAAGAGTTAGAAAGAGCAATTTCTAAAGCAGGGTTTCTCAACAACAGCACCATTGACCTATGGGAGCTACACGATTCTTTGTTGTGGGGCTGTCCTGGCATTATGGGATGCTGAGAAGCACCCCATTCTCTACCCACTAAATGTCAGTAATGACCCCCTCCCAGTAACAACCCCCTCCCAGTCATGACAATGAAACATGCCTCCAGAAATTTCCAGATGCTCCTCTGATGGGGGACAGAGTTGACTGAGAACCATTGTTATAAATATGAATATGAATATAAGTACACACACACATATATATCACTCATAAAAGGGGGAAAAAAACATTCAGGAATCAAGAAAATAATTTTCAGACATAAAGGAAAATTTGAATTGTGTAAGACCGTAATATATTAAAATGTAAAACTTCAGACCATATTACATTTTTCAGAAAATATTAAATGTTAGAAGATATATGAGTATTAGGAGAAAACATACAGAACAAGTGGTGAAATTATTGGTAATATACTCTCCTAAAATAATGTGAAAAAGAAGATGCAGATTAAACACAAAGCACTCTTGCTTCGTGTCCATTGCAGACATAAAAAGTCTTCACATTTCTTCCAGTTCTCAACGATCTAGCCATCGGTTAGTAGAGGATAACCTTCAAAGTTAATGGACCTTACTCCCCTAAAATTAAAGGCATGAGAAATCTAATCCTAGTCTACCATGAAATCAGTTTCACAAACATTGTCAGCCCTGGCCCTAGATCATAAATTCCTCTACCTCCTGTATCTTTCTTAAAGATTAATGTATTTTCTATCTAAAATGTTGCTGTGTTTTGCAAAAAAGGACATCTTTCTCTTTGAATCTGACATAATCACTGAAAACAAAACCAGGATTTTGTGATAATGGGATTTTCTATCCAGGTGTTTTTCCTGTACAGTCTAATTCCCGGACTTGCCTTAATTTATAGTCCGCTTCTCTCAAGTCTCCTTTGTTAACAGATATTTGTATTCTGCAATGGCGGATATATGATACTCTGCATTTTCCAAAACAAATCAAGTTGTTATGAACATTAATGTACAAGTCTGTGTGGATATATACTGTGATCAATGGAACAGGATAGAAAGCCCAGAGATAAACCCACACACCTATGGTCAACTAATCTATGACAAAGGAGGCAAGGACATACAATGGAGAAAAGACAACCTCTTCAATAAGTGGTGCTGGGAAAACTGGACAGCTACATGTAAAAGAATGAAACTAGAACACTCCCTAACACCATACACAAAAATAAACTCAAAATGGATTAAAGACTGAAATGTAAGGCCAGATACTATGAAACTCTTAGAGGAAAACATAGGCAGAACACTCTTTGACATAAATCACAGCAAGATCTTTTTTGATCCACCTCCTAGAGTAATGGAAATAAAAACAAAAATAAACAAATGGGACCTAATGAAACTTAAAAGCTTTTGCATAGCAAAGGAAACCATAAAGAAGACAAAAAGACAACCCTCAAAATGGGAGAAAATATTTGCAAACAAATCAATGGACAAAGGATTAATCTCCAAAAGATATAAACAGCTCATGCAGCTCAATATTAAAAAAACAAACAACCCAATCCAAAAATGGGCAGAAGACCTAAATAGACATTTCTCCAAAGAAGACATATAGATGGCCAAGAGGCACATGAAAAGCTGCTCAACGTCACTAATTATTAGAGAAATGCAAATCAAAACTACAATGAGGTATCACCTCACACCAGTCAGGATGGTCATCATCAAAAAATCTACAAACAACAAATGCTGGAGAGGGTGTGGAGAAAAGGGAACCCTCCTGCACTGTTGGTGGGAATGTAAATTGATACAGCCACTATGGAGAACAGTATGGAGGTTCCTTAAAAAACTAAAAATAGAATTACCATATAACCCAGCGATCCCACTATTGGGCATATACCCAGAGAAAACCATAATTCAAAAAGACACATGCACCCCAATGTTCATTGCAGCACTATTTACAATAGCCAGGTCATGGAAGCAACCTAAATGCCCATCGACAGATGACTGGATAAAGAAGATGTGGTACATATACACAATGGAATATTACTCAGCCATAAAAAGGAATGAAATTGGGCCATTTGTAGAGACATGGATGGATCTAGAGATTGTCATACAGAGTGAAGTAAGTCAGAAAGAGAAAAACAAATATCGTATATTAATGCATATATGTGGAACCTAGAAAAATGGTACAGATGAACCGGTTTGCAGGGCAGAAATAGAGACACAGATGTAGAGAACAAACGTACGGACACCAAGGGGTGAAAGCGGCGGGGTGGTGGTGGTGGTGGTGTGATGAATTGGGCGATTGGGATTGACATGGTTACACTGATGTGTATAAAATGGATGACTAATAAGAACTTGCTGTATAAAAATATAAATTAAATAAAATTCAAAAAAAAATACAAACAGATATTTGTATTCTGCAATGGCGGATATATGATACTCTGCATTTTCCAAAACAAATCAAGTTGTTCTGAACCTTAATGTACAAGTCTGTGTGGATATATACTGTGCTTTTATTTCTCTTGGATAAATATTCAGGCTTAGGATGGCTAGTTGTACACCTGACTTTATAAGAAATGGCCAAAATGTTCTCCAGAGGGATTGGTTCATATTGATCTGTGTATTCTGGTTATACAAGAGAAATGTTTTTATTTCCAACACCTCCAACCTATGCTACAGTAAGGAAAATAAAGAACCCAAGTCACTGAAAGATATGCATCCCATATGACTCGTTGCTAGATAAACAAAGTATATGGTGAGAAAAACATAGCAAAGGCTTAAAATACATAAAGTAAAAATTGAAAGAACTAAAAGGAGTTATAGATAGGTCTGTAATTATCATGGAGAAATTTAATATATATTTTCCAGTAATTGATAAGAGCCAGCAGATAAAAATTTTAGTAAGAATAGAGGAGATCAGAATGACTCAATGAGTGAATTTGACTTAAGAGACATATATAGATTATCACACTAAAAATTAAAATTATACTCTCTGCAAGCATACAGAAAACTTTCATATAAATTGATGCACCAAACCCAAGTCAATATATTTCAAAAGACTGAAAACACACAGTACAGATCTCTGACCACTATGAAATTAACTTTGAAAACTCCATATATTTGGAAATGTTTTAAAAGTCTGCATTATCCATAACTAAATGGGGAAAGTATAATGGAAATTAAAAAACTTTTTTTTTAAGTTCATTTATTTATTTATTTATTTTGTCTATGTTGGGTCTTTGTTGCTGCGCGCGGGCTTTCTCTAGTTGCAGCGAGTGGGGGCTACTCTTCATTACGGTGCATGTGCTTCTCATCGCAGTGGCCTCCCTTGTTGCAGAGCACGGGCTCTAGGTGCGAGGGCTCAGTAGTTGTGGCACGCGGGCTCAGTAGTTGTGGCTCGTGGGCCCTAGAGCGCAGGCTCAGTAGTTGTGGCACACGGGCTTAGTTGCTCCGCGGCATGTGGGATCTTCCTGGACCAGGGCTCGAACCCGTGTCCCCTGCACTGGCAGGCGGACCCTCAACCACTGTGCCCCCAGGAAGTCCCTAGAAGACATGTTTAAATGTATGATCTGAACAATACATACAAATATTTTAGATGCAACTAGAGCAGTGCTGAGGGAAATAGTGTGTATTAGTAAAGAAGACGGACGGAAAACTCACAAACTCATCACCATCTTAAAAAGTTAAAAATTAGTAAGTAATCAGGAAGGAGGCAAAAGGAAGGACATATAGAGATAAGACCATTATTTACTTAAGTAGAAAACAAATATATAACAGGTTCAACTGACAAAACCAGAAGTTGGTTCTTCAAAAGGTCCAATAAGTAAGCAGATTAGCAAGTCAGATCAATAGTCAGGGAGAGAGGGAAGGTAGAAATAACCAATATTAGAAATGAAAAAGGGAATACCTTAAGATCTTGCAGCATTAATGAGATAACAGGAAAAACGTTAAGATCATAAACCTCTAGAAAGAGGTAACTTAAAAACTGAGAGACTAAAAAGAATACTCAGAGTTACACATGCATTAAGAAAACTGAATTCCCAGTCAAATATTTCCAGAAAGAAAATGCTAGTCCCACATGGGTTCCTCAATGAGTGTTATAAGGCAGGCAAGGAACAAGTAATTGAAATTTTATTCAAACTCTTATGGAGAACAGAGAAGGGGACACTCAATAAATCATTTTATGATGCTAACATAATCTCATTCCAATACCTAACAAGGCAGCATGGGAAAGAAAACTTATGGGCCAATCTCCCTCAATGGATCAAAAACAAAACAAAACAAACAAAATAAAAACTTAAAGAAAATTTTAGAAAAATACATCTACCCGTGTATTAAAAAATGATATCTCATCATAACCAAGTGGTTTTATCCCAGGAATTCAAAGTGCTGGTTTAACTTACTAGTGTCATTCTGAAAACCTTTCCTTACTGACTCAGTTTGTATTCCATTTATTTGCATTTCAACACGAAATTAATATCTTTATTGAACTCCTTGAATCAAAAAGATGTGAAATAAAAGATACAGTTTGTTAGGAAGGATCTGACTGCTTGGAAAATAAGCCTGAAAGTAGGTCACGGGTGAGTGAATTCTGGTTAATTGTTGCATCATACTCATACTACCCTTAAACAAGAATTCTAAAAGAAAAACATGTAGATGTACAGGTTCCATGTTACATTTTCCAATAAGCAACACTGTTAAGGTCCATGTCTTTCTCTGATAACATTCCTGACGGGGTGTTCTTATCTTATCAGTTGTGTATTGGGATTACCTGTATTGAGTTGACCAATAGTGCATCACACAGATTTGGGGGAAATGTGAAAGGTAGTTCAACCTCTCTCTGCACAGCACCAAAACAATGGGCACTCTTCTTAAGGTTGAAGGTGGGGGAGATTTATTCCCTTTATTCCCAATTCCTTCTCACCTTGAGTGATCTCAACGCTGTAAAGCCGGGTGTTCTATCAGACCCTAGGAACCTGGGGCTTTCACCTCTGCTCCTGCACTCCATCCTCATCAAAGTTCAAGTTGTCATGGTTCCATGAATGTCTTTTTTCTTTTTTTTGGTGGGATCTTAGTTCTCAGATCAGGGATCGAACCCAAGCCCCCTGCATTGGAAGCACAGAGTCTTAACCACTGGACTGCAGGGAAGTCCCTCCATGTATGTCTTTATAGGAAGTGTCTTCAGCGTTCTGACTGCTTCTTGGTGTTTCCCAAAACACTGAGATTTGACCAGATAACCTCTTACTATTTTGTCACCTGTTTAGTCCCATTGAGGAGACTTCTTTGTGATTATTTTACCTGTGCCCACTGAGATGGCTGTGCCAGATACAGCAGCCTGCCATATCACCTCTTCTTCCTTCTTAAGACTTACATCGGCCAGTCTTGGCGTGATTACGCCTTAAGAGGTGACCTCCAACTTCTCTGTCCACCCATGCTTCAACTTCTTTATGGATGTTCCATCTGTCAGTTGCCCCTTAAATATCTGTTTTCTAGGTAGTTATCCCTGAGATTCTCTGTCCCTCAGTGGCTTCTGTCATATTCAGGATAAAATTCAATCTCCTTAGCTTAGCATACAGGACCTGGCACGACCTGGCCCTCTCCTACTCTTTTTTTTTTTTTAATAAATTTATTTATTTATTTCTGGCTGCATTGGGTCTTCGTTGCTGCGCGCGGGCTTTCTCTAGTCACGGTGAGCGGGGGCTACTCTTCGTTGTGGTGCACGGGCTTCTCATTGCGGTGGCTTCTCTTGTTGCGGAGCACAGGCTCTAGGCTTGCGGGCTTCAGTAGTTGCAGCATGTGGGCTCAGTAGTTGTGGCGCATAGGCTTCGTTGCTCCGCGGCATGTGGGATCTTCCCAGACCAGGGCTTGAACCCGTGTCCCCTGCATTGGCAGGCGGATTCTTAGCCACTGCACCACCAGGGAAGTCCCCTCTCCTACTCTTTAATGAATCATGCATTGTTTTTGCTAATCATATAGAAATAACATTAATTCTTGAAACATTTCATAGCAGTTCACAACACTGTTTGCTTTGCCATGAAGAAATTTTCACATTTCTTTGCCTAGTCAATCGCAAGTTACCCCGCATAGCAACAAGCTCATATTTCCTATGACTTCTCACTTTGTAGTTTGTCAGTTTCCTTATCAGACTAGCTCAAAGCTCTAAGCTCTTTGAGGGAAAAGGCAGGTCTAATTTGGCTTAGTGTCCCCAGACTTTGGCCCAGACACGGTACTTAGTATACATCAGTCGTACACACAACGATGTGTCTATTCACCAGAATGTGCTAAGGGGGACGGGGAAGAAGTGGAGAGTCAAGCTGGGAAGAAAAACAGCAAATACTGTTAACTGAGTTAAGAAATTCCGTACAGCCATCATTTTGCACCTCGCCCTTCAAGAAAAATATGGTAGAAAGTGAAACTAGGGATAATTCCCAAACGAACCAAAGCTGTCCTTCTACTTGGCATTTTCCACCATTGTGTTCAGAGACTAAAGCACCCATGACCAGTTGACACAAAGCTTAACTGGCTAGTTTCCCACAAAACGGAGCTAAATCCTCCTGATTCTGAAATTCTTACCTAAGAAAATAGAAATTTTCAATCGACCCTCAGGCAGGACGGTGGACACAGCCACCTCAAAGTTTAGTCTCTGCGGCATCTGGGGCCTTGTCACTTTCCAGAAAACAATCATCTTCAAAGCAGGGGGATTACCTTACTCTAAAAGAAAACAAGCAAGGCACCTCCTCAGAACACAGGGCAGTGTAACTATTTGACTTGAAAGCAATCACAAAAGAGTTTTCTAGCGTTAGGAGGAAAAAAATAAACAAGCTAAAAGCGCTGTAATTTCAGACTCCCCAGAAACCATGCAGCTGAATAGGTTTGCAGATCTGTGGTTCCAATTTCAAGGTTATCGCTGCAGGCAGTGACAGTCTGTTTGTAGAACTGACACAGAAGCACAGTTTTAAAAGAAATTCTCATCTCTTGGCTGCCACAGTGCTTTGAAGGTCATGAATGCAGGTGGGGTCTACCCACCCACAGCAAACGAGATGGAATCCTGGGACAGACGTATGGGCAACCTGCTTGATTTCTTCTACGTGTTGTCACCATTACGTTGGAAGCCAGAAGGAGGCGAGTCCAAGTCTGAATCTCTGCTCAGCAGTTAGCATCATTATGTTGGTGGGACCCACGGAGACCCAAAGGCAGGAGAATGTAGGTACATCTTGGACACACCACTCAGGAGAAACGTCTCAGTCCATGCCGTCTTGCTAACCTGCGGTGAAACTTGGCCCATTCACTCATGTCGCTGGTCTTCACTATCTTCACTTTGGGAATTCATGAGTAAGAGCGGACATCTGCGGAAGGCAGACTTCTGAGGAGGCTCCCCAGTGACGCCTGCCTCCTGCTCTTCAAGTCCCTGTGTGACCCCCTTTCCTGGGGTCTGGACTGGGACCTAGAGACTCACTTCCATCAAACAGAATATTGCGAAGGCAATGGGTGTTGCTTCCATGATTAGGTTACAGAAGACTGTGACTTCCATCTTGCCAGAAGACTCTCTTTCTGGCTTTGCTGGCACAAAGTACCATGTTGGAGACCCTCAACTCCATGCTGGCTGTTGCACAGCAAGGAGCTGTGGGTGGCCTCCAGCCAACAGTGAGCAAACCCTCTGCCCAACAGCTCTTGAGAAACGGAATCTCACCAATACCCACTGCAGAGCTTGATAGCAGATCCTTCCCCAGTCAAACCCTGAGTTGAGAGCACAGCCCTAACCAACACCTTGCTTTCAGCCTTGCGAGAGATGCTGAGCTTCAGGGCCCAGCGAAGCCATGCTGCGACTCCTGACCCACAGACATGGTCAGATTACAAATGTGCGCTGTTTCGTACAGCAGAAATTAACACAACACTGTAAATCACCTATGCTTCAATTTTTAAAAAATGTGTGCCGTTTTAAGCCACTAAGGTTTTCAATCCTGAAAATCTAGACTGCCAAACCCAGTGTATTTATAGCAACCTACAAGGTCTTCTTCCCCTGCAATCCCAACAGATCTTTAAACTCCTGGAAATGAAGGTAGAAATAAGATCATGGTCTCAGAAAAGGATCTATATATCAAAGTCAAGATCACATTACCCTGTAAAATAGATAGCTAATGGGAAGCAGCTGCATAGCACAGGGAGATCAGCTCGGTGCTTTGTGACCACCTAGAGGGGTGGGATAGGGAGGGTGGGAGGGAGACACAAGGGGGAGGAGATATGGGGATATATGTATATGTATAGCTGATTCACTTTGTTATACAGCAGAGACTAACACACCATTGTAAAGCAATTATATTCCAATAAAGATGTTAAAAATAAATAAATAAATAAAATAAATTAAAAAAAAAAAGATCACATTACCCATTGCACCAACATCCTGGATAACAGATGGATTTAGTTCAGGATTTAGTACGGGTAATACACAGATTGGAAATGCAACATAATTTTGATGAAGTCCTTCTACTTCAAAACTTACAGATATGCCTTAAGGATGGGGAAAAATTAATTTTCTTTTTCCTTTATAGCAAATAATGAAATTGTCTTCAGGCTGCAAGATTTGTAAATGTCTGAGCCCTTCATATATCATCCGACGGTGATAATTCACAAGGTTAACATCATAACACGCCAAGTCATTACCAAATATTCAGTGAAAACCTAACAAAGTAATTTGCAGTCATCTTTCCTTCCAGATGAGGAAATGCATTATAAAACTGAAATTTGCTTGATGGTTACTTTATAACTGTTCGCTGCTTATTTTTGTTCCTTTGCGTTGTTTTTTCTACTCAAAGATGTGTTTTGGTTTTTGTTTTTTCATTTGATACTCTATCAACACTTTATGGTAGTTGGTGTGTATTATCACTAACATGTAAACAATGATGAAAGTTATTATGAGAATTTCCCAAAGTCACGTGACTGGGGGGAGTGGTCAGAAATGGAGGTCTCTATTCAAACATTCTCAACTCAAATCCCGAAATATTACTTATAACTCCTCTGCACAGCATGTTTTCATGACAGAGTCCTATGCTTTATATTATTCTGCCATGTTTTTCAACTAAAATCTGTCTTCCCCAATGTTAGTGCCAACAGCTAAGCAGTATTTTCTGATCATCCAAGGAGACCTCACCACTAAGTCTGGCTGAATTCCTTTCCACAATATATAGACCATGGGAAATTATTATTGTTTTTCCTTCGGTTTTGCTAAACCAAATGTTTATCAATTACAAGACAGAAAAGATATGGCAATTCCTGTTTTCTAAATCTTGCCTTGATATATAACATCTGAAATCGTCAGAAAAAAAGTAACATTCAATTAAGTAGTACTATTAGCTATTAAGTGGAAACTTTTAAACATTTTTTAAAATGTCAGAATGTTAAATACTATTTCCAACATCCTTGTGCAGTTTCTTCTGTAAAAATGATTCTTTTATTATACTAATGAGCAGAAAATTAGTGGCAGCCACTTCTCCACCTTTCAAAATGTTATGTCTTTTCAATTGAAAGGTGTGGTGCTTAAAAATGTTTTAATTACTCAGTAGGTATGAGATGATTATGGGATGAGATATATAATATAATATGGTTGGGGATTCCATGAATGCAGATACCCTGAAAGGCAAATCAGACCCCTCTAAATATAACATGAAATAATCCTTGATTAGATCTATTTTCTGAAATTACCTACTATATAGTGGTTGCCTCCAAATTGATAAGCAGAGACATTGCCATAGACTGAACTGTATCCCTCCAAAATTCATATGGTAAAGCTGAAAGCCCCAGTGTGCTGGGATTTAAAGATGGAGGGGGATTCCCTGGTGAGGGACTCCCTGGTTGAGAATCTGCCTGCCAATGCAGGGGACACGGGTTCGAGCCCTGGTCTGGGAAGATCCCACATGCCGCGGAGCAACTAGGCCCGTGAGCCACAACTACTGAGCCTGCACGTCTGGAGCCTGTGCTCCCAACAAGAGAGGCTGCAATAGTGAGAGGCCCATGCACCACGATGAAGAGTGGCCCCCGCTTGCCGCAACTAGAGAAAGCCCTCGCACAGAAACGAAGACCCAACACAGCCAAAAATAAATAAATAAATTAATTAATTAAAAAAAAAAAGAAAAAAAAAGATGGAGGACTTTGGGAGGTAATTAGGGTTACATGAGGTCATGAGGGTGGGGCCCCATAATGAGATTAGTGTCCTTATAAGAAGAGACAACAGGGCTTCCCTGGTGGCGCAGTGGTTGAGAATCTGCCTGCCAATGCAGGGGACATGGGTTCGAGCCCTGGTCTGGGAAGATCCCACATGCCGCAGGGCAACTGGGCCTGTGAGCCACAATTACTGAGCCTGTGCGTCTGGAGCCTGTGCTCCGCAACAAGAGAGGCCGCGACAGTGAAAGGCCCGCGCACCGCGATGAAGAGTGGCCCCCGCTTGCCACAACTAGAGAAAGCCCTCGCACAGAAACGAAAGACCCAACACAGCCATAAATAAATAAATAAAAATTTAAAAAAAAAAAAAAAAAGAAGAGACAACAGACAGCTTGCTCTCTCCCAGTTTCTGTCTCTCTCCACCATGCAAAGATACAGCAAGAAGGCCATCACCAGTCAGGGAGAGGCTCCCTGCCCTCTTTTTAGTTATGGCAAAGCTGCCAGACATCAATTAACGATGACTCACTTCCTCTGTGTTTCATTTCCTCTCAAGCATTTGCAGGCAGTGCCAGAGCTCAGCTGAATGGGGAAGGGTGTCATTATTTCATCAGAGCTCTTTTCGTCAACTCTCTGGATACACTATTAATTTTTTCTTTACTCATTGATTTAATATGCTACACCCAAACTCTATAATTTTGCAAATATTGTTTTCTGCCCCCAGAAACTGGTGTGGTTTATAATACAAAGAGGAATGCACTCAAAGTCAGTAGGAAAGGGTTTAACTCCAGTTTTCCACCTAATACATGGTCTTTTTTTTAAAGCAGGGGACCCAAGGCTTCTTTTTCTTTTCTTTTTTTTTTTTGGCTGCGTTGGGTCTTCATTGCTGCGCGTGGGCTTTCTCTAGTTGCTGCAAGCGGGGGCTACTCTTCGTTGCGGTGCGCAGGCTTCTCATTGCGGTGGCTTGTCTTTGTTGTGGAGCACAGGCTCTAGGGGCACGGGTGTCAGTAGTTGTGGCATGTGGGCACAGTAGTTGTGGCTCTCAGGCTCTAGAGCACAGGCCCAGTAGTTGTGGCACACGGGCTTAGCTGCTCCACGGCATGTGGGATCTTCCCGGACCAGGGCTTGAACCCGTGTCCCCTGCACTGGCAGGTGGATTCTTAACCACTGTGGCGACACCAGGGAAGTCGGCATGGTCTTTTTATTTATTTGATTTATTTATTTGATTTATTTAGCTGTAGCGTGCAGGCTTCTTAGTTGCAGCATGCGAACTCTTAGCTGCGGCATGCATGTGGGATCTAGTTCCCCGACCAGGGATCGAACCCAGCCCCCCGGAATTGGGAGCGTGGAGTCTTACCCACTGGACCATCAGGAAAGTACCTCCACTTAATACATGATCTTAAATCAGTTTTTCAACTGCTATGGGAAAAAAAAAGTGCATAACCTAGCTATGAAAGTCTTTGTGTGTGTGTGTGTGTGTGTGTGTGTGTGTGTGTGTGTATCCATGTGAAAATCCCTTGGCAACGGTAAAACCCTATACAAGTATAAAGTTTTGCTGGTATGGGTATTAATACTATTGCTGTTATTATTAGAATCCATCACTAGAATCCATTCTCATGATTTGCATCATCTCAATTAATAACAGTTTGCCCCTCCCAAGATAGTCCATTTATTATGCACATGGAATATAATTGCATTTTTGATGTTTGGATGATTTTGAAAATCATTAAAAGACCACTGTAGTCTTGAGCACTTTCTCTGCAGTGCACTTCATCAAGCGCTTGATACGATGCATATGAACCGATCATTTATGTCCCTTTTGCGTGGGGGGGTAACCCCTCGTCAAGCTGATAGCGCAGTCCACCAAATGCATTAGCAATGACTAGTTATTAATCTTATAACCTTTTCTAATTAACAGAATAAACTGTAAAATGAAGACAAATTGAATGCATCCAAGGGTGAAATACATTCAAGCACTCAACGCATACTTATGCGGAAAAAATAATCTATGAACACTTCACTAAGGAGGAAAGCTGGCCTGTGCTTATTTATAGACAGAACAAAAAGATGCAAACAAACTCCTTTGTCACTCGCTTCCCTGTGTCTTCTTTCATGATGCTCCTGAAATTGCTGAGGATAAGAACGGTAAACATCGTCATTATTGTTATTTTACACAGCACTCCTTAGAAGGAGCCCAGAGTTGTGGGATAAATAGCAAAACACAGAGAAATAACGAACAACAACAAAAATTTGTAGCAGCAAAACACTTACCCACAGGAAAAATCATAAACAAAGAGTTGAAAAGAACTAAGAGGCAAGAATCTCAGAAATGAAGTAGATTGAATGCTATGGCTGGCAGTGGTGAATATTAATGTCCTGGGAACAACTGCAAAATAGCAAAGGGACAGTTTTTTTCTAAAAGCAGTGTCTGAGAAACAGAGTTCATTAAGTCAAAATGTAGTGCAGGGTTTCTCTGACGTTTGAGGCCAGATAATTCTGGGCTGTAGGGGGCTGTCCTGTGCATTGGGGGATGTTTCACATAGTTTCTGGTCTCTACCCACTCCAGAACAGTAGCAGCCCTGCCCCTGAAGTGTGACAACCAAAAATGTCTCCAGACATTGCCACGTGTCACCTGGGATGCGCGGGGGAAGGGAGGTGGGAAAATCACCACTGGCTGAGAACCACTGATGGAGTATAAAATCAGAGGGAGGGACTTCCCTGGTGGTGCAGTGGTTAAGAACCGGCCTGCCAATGCAGGGGACATGGGTTCTATCCTCGGTACGGGAAGATCCCACATGCCATGGAGCAACTAAGCCCTTGTGCCACAACTACTGAGCCTGCGCTCTAAAGACCACAAGCCACAACTACTGAGCCCACGTGCCACAACTACTGAAGCCCACACGCCTAGAGCCCGTGCTCCGCAACAGGAAAAGCCACTGCAATGAAAAGCCCGCGCACCACAACGAAGCCATAAATAAATAAATAAATAAATAAATTTCTAAAAAAAGAAAAAATTCAGAGGGAAGAATTTGTTATCCCATGGAGTATTTTTCAGACTTAACGAAAAGGCTTCCAGGAGTCCCAAAACCCCAGTTTGATAGCTCTGGTTCATGAGAGGTCATGAATGTTTAGGTCAAGCCTCTCTGGATTTAAAACACCTCATCAGCTGTCTTGATCAGCTGCATGACTTTGAGGCATCGGTCAAATGAGAATACGAATGGATGAATTCTGAGGATCACTGTGACGTCGAGATAACCTACTGCCCATGAAAGCTGCTCCATAAACATAAGAATCTCAGTGCTCAGCTGACGGCTGCAGGACACTTGCGCATAGCTGCTGATTCAGGACCAGCCAGGCCCATATCTCAGAATACGGAGAGAGGAAAAGCAAGTACCCATGCAATAATTATAGATTATGCGCTGAAGCAGAGGAAGGGGCAATGACTTTCAGTACCTTCTGACAGAAAGTCACTAACTCATTGGTTGGAAACCAGACCTTTTTTTGTTTCTTTGCTTATTATTCCATCTGAAGTCTGGTGGTCACTATGTCATGAACTCCTAGAAAAGTGAAGTGGCTATAATCGGGGCATAGCATGGATGGTGAATGTGGCAAAGGCTAACATACAGTCAAAAGACACCAGAATTGTCTAGAACGGAATCTCTTATTTTGTTGACCTTGGGAGGGAAGAAAGGTGGTGAGAAGCTCATTGCAAGAACCAGTATCTAGACAGGATTCTTCTTTAGTCAGGACACACTTAACACAACATTAATGGAAGATGCTACCACCATTTCCTCCATCTCCTTCCCAGACAGGAGAGTTTTTTGGAGAATTCCCCCTCCATGTGTATCTGGAGAGAGGTCTTAGGACAGTATTCATGGGAAAAACAAATATAAACGATGGACCTACACCTCACCAGGAAAACCCCAGAAATAGGCATGTGTATAGAATGTTGTACACCCCTCCAGAGCCTCCTGGATTTCATGAAGCCCGTCCATACACCTCGTTTAAAGACCTCGAAGCTCAGTACTATATGATCCAGCAAACCCACTCCTGGGCATATATCTGGAAAAACCATAATTCAAAAACATACTTGCACCCCAATGTCCACAGCAGCACTATTTACAATAGCCAGGACATGGAAGCAACCTAAGTGTTCATCAACAGAGGAATGGATAAAGAAAATGTGGTACATATATACAATGGAGTATTATTCAGCCATAAAAAAGAACAAAATAATGCCATTTGCAGCAACACGGATGGACGTAGAGATTATCATACTAAGTGAAGTAAGACAGAGAAAGACAAATATCATTGGATATTGCTCATATGTGGAATCTTAAAAGAAAGGGTACAAATGAACTTATCTACAAAACAGAAATAGAGTCAGAGATGCAGAAAACAAACTTATGGTTACCAGGGGTAAGGGGGAGGAGGGGTAGATTGGGAGACTGGGATTGACATATACACACTACTATATATAAAATATCAATAGATAACTAATAAGGACCTACTGTATAGAACAGGGAACACTATTCACTACTCTATAATGACTTATATGGGAAAAGAATCTAAAACAGAGTGGATATATGTATATGTATAATTGATTCACTTTGCTGTACACCTGAAACTAACACAACATTGTAAATCAACTACGCTCCAATAAAAAAAAAAAAGACCATGAAGCTCTGGTTCAGTGGTCCTTTGTTAGGGTGCCCCATGGTCAGCTCAAGGTGGAGAGGAGTGGCAGCTTGGGTATCTATCTTTGGTGGATACACCTTCGGATGTTGTCCAAGGTTTCCACACCCTCGTATAATTTTCTCTTCTGGAATATGAGCAGAGCCTTAGATCTTCTAACCACGGCAAAGGGGATGCAGTATCACTCCCATGCTAGGTTTTGTGGCAAAAATAAAGTGAGTGTGTAGATATAATTGAACTCTCCCTCATCAGTTGACCTTGAATTAATCAGAAGGGTCATTATCTTGGGTGGGCCTGACCTAATCCGGTGAGATCCTTAAAAGCGAGCCCAGGGCTTCCCTGGTGGCGCAGTGGTTGAGAATCTGCCTGCCAATGCAGGGGACACGGGTTCGAGCCCTGGTCTGGGAAGATCCCACATGCCGCAGAGCAACTGGGCCCGTGAGCCACAATCGCTGAGCCTGCGCGTCTGGAGCCTGTGCTCCGCAACAAGAGAGGCCGCGATAGTGAGAGGCCCGCGCACCGCGATGAAGAGTGGCCCCCGCTCACCGCAACTAGAGAAAGCCCTCACACAGAAACGAAGACCCAACACAGCCATAAGTAAATAAATAAATAAAATTAAAAAAAAAAAAAAAAAAAAAAGCGAGCCCAGGACTACCCAGAACATCCAAGCAGCAAAACCGTCCACCCCCTTTCTCAGTGGCTGGCTTCTCAAGACACGTTGCCAAGGGTACCATCACAATGAAATGATTTCTGCTAAGGGGACTTAGAACCCGATTCTCCCCGAGTTGAGCCTCTCGATGAAAACACAGCTCGGCCAATACCTTGATTACAACCTTGAGAGACCCCAAGCGGAAGACTTAGCTAAGTTGTTCCCAGATTCCCGACCCACGGAAATTCTGAGATGACAGATGGGTGTTCACTTAAATGGCTAGGTTTGTGGTTATCTGTCATGCAGCAGTAGATAACGAATACACTATCCATTCCCACTCCTTCACAAACACTCTTTCCTTAGGAATCAGACTCCCCAAACTCAACCCTAGCTGAATTAGTCTTAGTAAGAGGCACTGACTTATAGCCAAGCCTAAAGGCTAAAATTTGCACCGGGATGAAAAATGGCTTCATAAAGCGTGAAAACTTCTATGCTATGTTAATGATGATAGAAAGTGTGTACATCCCACCCCTTCTAAATACTTTAGAGAGCATTTACTATGGCCCTCAACCAAGAATCAAGGAGAGTCTGCAGTTCTGAGGACCTTGATTATCGAGACTTTGCTCGGATTATCTGTTGGTGAAATAGGAAAAGAACCACCCACAACATGAATTTAGGTGGAATTTATTCACACACAACATGAAGAGGTAACCAAGCAGCTCATCATGCATACAGACTCCATGCCTCCGATGCCTTCTGCATTTAACATTTTCTGATAAAATCTCTTATAAAAGTTAAGGTGAATCTGTAATATGGAATCTATCCTTTATCTTAATATACATGTTATGTGTAAATACAATGGAAGGATATCAGAACTGCTTTCTCGAAAGCATTTTTCATCCCCTGTGTAACCTCAAAAAATATTGACAACTCAAAAAATTACATATCCTGCTGTCAGATGCATGAAGCTTGGGGTGTAGGGGCAGTTTTATTGCTTCCTGTTTCTACCTGTCAATTCATTTTCTGAAGTCAAATACATTTTCCCCAGTGCTCCCACTGGGCTTTGAATGCGTCTGATGTTAAGGAAACACATTTATTGCCAGAAATTGGTAAAGGGTTTAGGTAGGGGTAAATTCGGAATAAACTATTGTCCTCTACACATGCCCTGGGAAACACACTGCCTCAGACATAGTCCCATGTCAAAGAGCTAAAGCTAAATGTTTGAGTTCCCTTAAAAGTCTGGTTTTATCAGGTTCTTTCTGGGCCAAGAGAGCAATTCTGAGGCATTTCAGAGGAGATCCCTGGATTGCTTTTCAATTCAGATACAGAAAGCAGTCCCTCTACTATCCCTTCCCCCACCCTAAAATAACCGGCCAATCATTCCAGCACTCAACCAGAAATCCAGCATCGTGGGCTATTAGGAAATGATAAGAAGAAAATTTTAGGATTTCTATCTTAACCAGAAGGGCTAGAAGCAATGAGAGTCCTATATGATGGACAGAAATACAGTGGTTGAAAGGGGCTTTGAAAACCAGGGTGGTGTGATGAATTGGGAGATTGGGATTGACATATATACACTAATATGTATAAAATGGATAACTAATAAGAACCTGCTGTATAAAAAAATAAATAAAATAAAATAAAATTCAAAAACTCAAAAAAAAAGAAAACCAGGGAAAGAATGTACTAGGATTCCCTACAGCTGGGAGAGATCCAAGAATCTCTTCCCCTATTTCATTCGTGTAAAATTTTCAAAGTACAATTTCCAGACATTTCTGAACCTAAATAACATATCTGAACAACAGAAGTAGTGTATTTGCTATATCTATGTGGCTGGGCTTACAAGTGACCATCACAAGTTGCAACGAAGGGTAAAATTTCACTGTGAGCAATCTAGGAAAATAAAAAAGCTGTATGTTCAAAATACTTATGTATACCCATGTGGCATTATGCCTGTGATCAGGCGTCTAGTGCGGGTTCATTTAATGCAAGTGGTTGCTGACAATGCTTGAATCCAAAAACCCATACCCACAGACCGTGCTTCAATGCATCACCTTGCAACACACAGCTCAGGGAAATGATTTTATGGCCAGGCCTTAATGTTTACCAGTGGTTTTATATGCCACAGCCTTTTAGACGAGTACATTTGATCCTGCAAGGCTGGCATCCGCAAACCCACGTTCTGTGAGTAATCCATCACCTCCAAAGTGTGTCTGACTAGACAGCATAAGAGAATGAGAATGCTCTGAAGACAAACCGAGAGCATCTTCAAATTGGGATTATCCGTGGAAGGGCTGTGTTCCTCTTCTCGCTGTTTTAATGAATGGTCTAATTAGAAATGCGTGCAGCGAAACCGCAAACCGTGCAAGGAGCTCAGAACGAACAGCAGTGGAGCTACGTCCACACCCGGGCGAGGGCAGAGTTCCCAACCTCCGGGGAGACATAGATGCGTCCGCAGCAGCCACTTGAGAAGACAGCCAGCTTCTGCTGAGGGCCACTCCAGCCCCAGATGTCCTCACAGAGAGAGAGAAAGCCAGAGTGAGAGGCACCCTCGTGCTCATTTTCCTCCCTCCCTCCCTCCGATTTGGTCAGACCATCCTAGAGCCAGAAACGCAGCATCCACAGATACTGTCCACACCGGTCAGCCTCCCAGGGCACAGAGCAAGAAGAAGATGGAGAAGATCTAGGGAAGCTAAATGGACGATCCGTCAGAGTGAGGAGACTCGCCCCCCCCGTCCGCACTGGACAGCAGCCGCATGATAGTCTACACTACGAGATTATTCCTCAGCATCCACGGAGCGTGGGATTCAGAAGGGTCAGCTATACCGTAGGCATTAGCATGATGCTGAGTGCTGGCTGAGCGCCTACTGCTAACAGCAGGCTCTGTGCACCACCTGTGAACCTCCCCCTTTCCATCCTCCCAACAATGCCATCAGAGAGGTACTGTCTCATCGGCCACGTTTTGTGGATGAGAGCCGTGAACCCTAGGAAAGAGTCCACAAACCTTTCCCGACTGCAGGGGTGATAAAGAGAAGAATTGGGATGGAAGTGTGGGCAGTCTGAGCCCAGTGCCCATAGGCCACTCCCAAGGGTAGGCGGGCGTCAGCATCACAGGGAGTGGGAAGGTTTCTGGGATGCTCAGTGCCGTTCCCAACCATGGTTCTTGGCCTTCCTTAGTCAATAGAAATTGATCAGAGGCCAGACAAGAAAATCGGGCAAGGCTTTACTGGGGTCCCTGCTGCAGCTGGGGTGTGGGGGGAAGGGGGCGGGGAGGGGCGCAAGAACAAACAACAGGTTCCCTTGCTTGCTCGCTCCCCAAGGCGGGTGCAAGCTGGTTCCTTCTATGGGGTGAGGGTAGGGGTGGGTCCAGGGGTCGGGCAGGAGGGGCGGCTTAGGTGGTTTGCCCACCCCTTTGGTGGTGTTGCGTGCAGGGGGCATGCGCAGTGCCCTGCTTTTGCTCCAGGCTCTTCAAAAGTGGCAGTTGGGTTTTTTGGTCTCTTTGTATCTTTTGTCCAGAATTTGCCCTACCTGTGCACACACGCAGTTATTTTCAGTCCCACATAGTTTCTTTGTATTTTGTTGCTGGAGGAGAGGTGTGTCCAGGTGCAAGCATCACAGCACTGCAGCAAAGGGTCCCAGGTGCCCGCCGGTCTCAGTGCCAGACCAGCAGGAGAACCACAGATAGACCGCCACATGAAGAAGATGTACCTACGCTCTTTTCTAGCTCATGATCGCAGCCGTTGCTGGACTTTGAGGGTGGGCTGGTGAGGGGAAGAGGCCACACAGTACATGGCTCCCAGCTGGGCCTCCCTGCTTTACAATGAGAGAAGTGGAGAAAGCACAGGGGGTTCACGTTTTCTCTCTGGCAGGAGACACACCTCTCCAGCCAAGATGCAGCCTGGGGCATAGGTGGGGCACCCTCTCCAATGTCCCGGAGACCCTGCCCGAGGGGACACGCTGCTTCCTCCAGCCCCGCATATGTGGTGATTCTCCACTTTCACCCTGGCTTTCCCGTCCAGGTACCCTGGTTCTGTGTTGCCAACCCAGAACCCTCTGGACGTCAGCATGTAGATACTGATGTGCCTTGTCTCCCATGGAGACACTCCCTTCTTAAATTCCCAAACTACAACATTTACAGAAAGACCGGGTATTGAAAACGAAAATCAGGACGAATCACATCATCTATTCAAAAATGGTTGGATACCGGATAAAAAACCATATCCCACTGTTTGCCTCTCTCTTCACAAAACATCATTGTGATTAGCAGAAAGATACTGAATCCTGCCCTCTGGGCTGCTTTACCCAAAATAGCTTTAGGTTCTCCTTACTTTTCTCTTATCAACAGACGAGTTCATTCTTCACACTGTTATTGTGGAATATGTCACCCTCAGACTTAATTTTTCCTTGGGTTTTCCCAGAAATGAATATTTCATCATGCGGACTTTATGGGCATTCTCTTGCCCAGAAGTTCTTGGCATCCACACTAAGATCTTATCCAGCACAAACAACCTTACCCATTCTGACTGTACCGTTGCAACATGCACGACACCTATCAACCATCTAGGAAGGTACTGAACACACCGGGAAGGAGCGTACCTTCCTAACACCTTTCCTTTCAGGTTGGATGTCTGACGTGCACTTGATACTCTTCTACTTTGTCCTACTTTGTCCTTCTCTTTTCATTATTTGCTGTAGGCGGAATGTCCGTGTCCCTCCGAGATCCAAATGTTGAAGCCCTAACCCCCAAAGTAATGGTATCAGGAGGTGGGCCCTTTGGGAGGTGATGAGGTCATGAGGGTGGAGCCCCCATGAATGGGGTTAGTGTCCTTATGAAAGAGATCCCAGAGAGCTCCCTCACCCCTTCCACCATGTGAGGACACATTGAGAAGGTGACCATCTATGAACCAGGAAGACAGGCGTCACCAGGAACCAAATCAGCCAGGACCTTGACCTCGGACTTCCAGCCTCCAAAATCACGGGAAAGAAATGTCTGTTATTTAAGTCCCCAGTCTATGATATTCTGTTATAGCAGCCTGAACAAACTAAGACATTATATAATCAAAGGATACAGGACACTTTTAGGACCAGTATTTTGGAAAGTTCCTACAGTAGTTCAGGTTTTGGGTCTTTAAATCTTCAAATCTACATCTTAGAACATGTGAACAAATGAAACCCAGGTGAACCAGGTTCATCACGTGGATACCCTGTGACGTCTTCTAACTAGGCACTTGTTTCCCACCCTCAACTGTCTTTGTGGACAATTACAAAAAGTGGGATCCCAGACATGATCGCCTTTATTCATAGTCGCACAAGCACGTGCACAAAATTTCTCTGTGGTCCTGGAAAACAGGAATTCCGTTAGATCAAAGCTCACTCATCTCTGCTGAGCTTTAAAGTGAGTTAAAGATAAGACTGTCTGGATTTGGGGGTTTGATTTATGCCTCAGGATCAAGAAGGTTGCATTGCAGTGATTGTGTGTCTACGATTTCTGTTCTATCACAAGTCCTAGTTCCAAATCAAGAACCAACTCCAATACGTCTTTGTGTCTGTGCTGCTTCACACAGGGTTGAAAAAAATCCTGACAACTTTTCATTAAATTTGGGACACAGTTGGATCTCTCTGGTTTCATAGAAGTCTAAAGAATCTGTGATGTTTTCCACAGTCAACCAAAGACCCTAACCGTGTACATGTCATTTAAAAAAACAAAACTGCAGCACATAATCCATGTCTTCTGGTGAATCCTTGAAGGTTATGAGTTTGATGGTGGGTTTCTGTCCAATGCAGAAAATGTCATCATTATTGACGATGATCTAAAAGAGTCATTTTTCATCCTGGACATGGAAGAAAGATAAGAACATAGATGCTGTCCAATTTGCTAATGTCTTTTATATTTTTGTGGAAACAATTGATGAGTTTCCACGGGAAAATAGGAAAGTAAAGGTTAGCAAGCCAAAGGTTAACAGAATCAATGTTAAGAGCTGCTCATTTTCGACTGCATTTCCTTCCAAATATTTTGAAGACTCATCGAAATGATTTTCTGACATACACACTTCTGTAAAAATATATATATATAATAATAATAATAATGTGCACATCTGTATTCCTGGAATAAAGATGACAAGAGGCACATCTTGGAATATGTGAGCTGATGGTGTTTTGCCCTCAGAAAAAAAAAAGCATCTGAAGCATTTTATCTGGGCGCCATAGCAACAGCAGGCCAATGATCAAGAGAGGATTCAAGGGCTTCCCTGGTGGCGCAGTGGTTGAGAATCTGCCTGCCAATGCAGGGGACACAGGTTCGAGCCCTGGTCTGGGAGGATCCCACATGCCGCGGAGCAGCTAGGCCCGTGCGCCACAACTACTGAGCCTGCGCGTCTGGAGCCTGTGCTCCGCAACAAGAGAGGCCGCGATAGTGAGAGGCCCGCGCACCGCGATGAAGAGTGGCCCCCGCTTGCCGCAACTAGAGAAAACCCTCGCACAGAAACGAAGACCCAACACAGCCAAAAATAAACATAAAAATAAATAAATAAAAATGCAATAAAATTAAAAAATAAAAAAGAGAGGATTCAATTCAGAGTGTTGGGCTGCCCTGCCATATCTTACAACAGCTCAAGCTTAAACACAGCTCTTCCTGGATGTCCATATGAATCAGGACACTGCATTTAACACTCTGGAGCTACCAAGGTTGCTTTATCGTGCTGAACGGGGGACATGGCGGGGAAAAAAGGACATGAGAAGAGAAAAAGCATGCCTGTCTAAGAGCTTAGCCCACTGTACTCGATCCCCATGGCTGCTGTAGCAAATGGCCACACGTTTTGTGGCTTAACTTAACACACATGCAATATCTTGCTCCCCTGGAGGCCGTGGTCTGAAATCCATTTCATTGCCCTTTCCTGCTTCTAGAGGCCACCGATGTTCCTTGACTCCTGGTCACATCATTTTGATCTCTGCTTCTGTCCTCACATCTTCTCTTCCTCTGACCCTCCTGCCTCTGTCTTACAAGGACCCTTGTGGGTGTAATCCAGGCTAACCTCTACAGCACAAGTTCCTTAATGCAATCACACCTGCCAAGTCCTGTTCACCACGCAAGGTAACACATTCACAAGTTCTGAGGATTAGGACATGGACATCTCTGGGGTGCAGGGAGAGGTCATTTTCCTGCCTATCATACTCATTCTAACGGGAATGCTCAAAGATTTCCTCAAATGGATTTTGAGGGGATGCTTCCTTACTTGGCTAATAGAATGAATTCTTACCATGGCCTGATCTTCACAAGGTCTTCCCCTGGTGAATTTCCAGCCATTTGTAATCCACATGGAAATGCATTCTCTTTCTCTTTTACAAATCTTGGCTTCCTGACCCCCATTCTGGTCATATGAAAATATCCTCTCTTCCACTAGTCCTTTCTGGTCACCCACCTGCAAGCTATATTTTTCTCAAAGAATTCCCCTTTTATATGCCATTTGTATCTTCTATTGCTGCCGTTTAGGTGCAAGGTAGATTCCCACTATCAGACTTGAGGACAACATCCCTATTTGGGTCAACTTTTCCCCCCCGAGCCCTGTGACTAACTCACTCATTCACACATTCATTCACTCAACAAATATTTATTGAGCACATACTGCCTACCAGGCACAATTCTAGGTACTCCAAAAAGTTGATGAGTCAACAAGTGAATGAATGCATTAATTGCTTTATACGCTAATATAAATTGATTTTTTTATACACTAATATAAATTGATTGCCAGCATAAAATGTTCTTGGCTTAATTTGGAATCCTCTCTCTAAAAGCATTTATTATTGGAAAGAAATTAGTTCTATGGATAGCATAATCTGAAAAATAAGGAAAGCAATATTTTCTACCATTAGGAAGAGATTACATAGTCTATTAAATTGCTTTGTACATAGCTCATAACAAATATTCCAGGGACATTAGATGTCACTTATTATTACTTTCATAAGAGTTGTGTCAGAGGATGAGATCTGCAAGAGCAATGCCTGTTTGTCTCACCAGCAAGGTGTAAACTCCCTGGTAGCACGTGATGTGGAGAGAATCCATTTCTTTCTGTAATACTTTGGAAAAATGGCAAAGCAATGCTAACACACTTCCTTAACAAAAATTGTGGATGAAATGTGTGTGTCTATGTCTGTATCTATATATCTTCTCCGTTATAAGAAACATTTTTTTCTTTTATTAGCATTTGGATTTATTTCATTTGTCAAGCTTTTAGTCAATTAAAGTTCCATTGAGAACTGTACTAATCTGTGCATTGCCTGTCCAAAACCTTTGGGAAGATGTGAGCAAACAAATCCCCGGCTGGCTTGCAGCACGCTTATTATATTTGTAAAGGGTGTTGATTTGTTCCAGAGTCTTACAAGAGGGCCTGGAAAAAAATTGCCTCTCTGTTTTAAACTGCGAAAATGAATTTTGCATCGATTACAGCACAGACCTTTAATAAGTATCGCTAATAGATTTCACTGACTCTGTGCATGCCCCAGATAATAGAAGCATTAAATGCAAATAAATCATACATGAGAAATACATAAAGTATACAATAATGAATTCCTTGATCTATTCTTCCAACTACCATTTCATTCCTTTCCTTTCCCTCTTCTTTCTTTTCTCCTTACCTCCTGATTTCTTATTAATGAAAGACAGAACCCCTATTCATAACAAGTAATTTCTCTCTTCCTAGACGTAGTCAACAGTCTCTCACTGATGCTGAAGGAATTTTCTCAGTATAATGTTTCTTATTTCATTTCAGAAAGGCTACTGGATGCCCAACACAAAGGGGCAAATGCTTGAAATTGACTAACACCCCCAAAATGCACTTTTTCGTTCCACTCCTCTAACAATTCAGTCTCTCAGAAGAAGCTAGAAAATGTAGATTCCTATTTGCATGACTTAAAAAGAGAGTGAAAAGAAGTCAAAATTTCTTCTTTTTAATGAATGTCTTTCTTTAAAAATCAATGGTCAGGTTTAGGATTACCCAAAATTGGACAGAATGCAAAGAAGAGTAGGAAAAGGGGGATGAAGGCCCCCGAAAGATGGAGTTGCACAATAGAACTATCCTCCTCCATCTCTGAATTACTATCCACAGAGAGGAGAAGATGCTCAAAGACCCCAAGTAGCTTCCTATGTCACAGTGAGGAGTCACATTCAAGAAAAAATCTAGCTCAGCATCAGACTGCTTTTTTCTTCGACCTTATTTTATGTTTAAAATCAACTATGGCTCTTAGGCCAGTGTCCGGATCCCTGCCAGGTTACACCGAACAATAAAAATAATGCTCCACAATTTTCAGCAAGAGAACAGGGATTAAAACTGCTAACAATGCAGAGCAGATAGCAAAACCCTGCAGTTAAGTTAACGTGGCCCTAAAATTGGCCAGATGTTTTTCATTTAGTTCCTTCCTTCCTTCCTTCCTTCCTTCCTTCCTGGGAACCCGAGTCTAAGAGTTCAGTGGACCAGGAGCTGTACCAGGAGAGGGCTGGAGTCTGATGGCATGGCCTTAGAGAAAGAAGACAGAGAGTCACTGGAAGCTATCTGAACTCACCCTTGCTCGGAAAGAAGAGTGAAAGCTGAACTTTGACAAGGACGTACATGTTGGATAAATCCCAAGTAACTGGGCTTGACTATGGCTTGACTGCCCAGGAATGACAAGTCAGAAACATGTGATGGGAAGTGGTGCCACACTTCCACCTCCATCTCACTCTCATAGCAGCCCTGACTCATAATGTCTGAGGAATCAATGCTATTTTATTCTGAGTCTGACTTTAAAAATACTCACTATAATTCCACTCCTGGGTATATATCTGAAGAAAATAAAAGCACTTATTTGAAAAGATACCTGCACCCCAATGTTCATAGCAGCACTATTGACAGTAGCCAAGACATGGAAACAACCCAAGTGCCCATCACCAGATGAATAGATAAAGGAGATGTGGTACATATATACAATGGAATATTATGCAGCCATAAAAAAGAATGAAATTTTGCCATTTGCAACAACGTGGATGGACTTAGAGGGCATTATGTTAAGTGAAATAAGTCAGACAGAGAAAGACTAATACTCTATGTTATCACATACGTGGAATGTAAAAAATACAACAAATGAATAAATATAACAAAACAGAAACAGACTCACAAATATAGAGAACAAACTAGTGGTTACCAGTGGGACGAGGGAAGGGGGAGGGGCAAGACAGGGGTAAGAGATTAAGAGGTACAAATTACTATGTCTAAAATAAATAAGCCACAAGGATATATTGTACAGCACAGGAAATACAGCCAACATTTTAGAGTAACTAAATGGAATATACACTTAAACAATTGTGATTCACTATGTTGCACACCTGAAACTAATATAATACTGTAAATCAACTATACTTCAGTAAAAAACCAAACACTCTGTGAGCCAGATACAGGCACCCAATTAGGTGAGGGGAGGTAAGATGAAAAGTTGAATGAGAACAAGGTCTTCCCTGACCTAAAAAGTGAAAGAGAAAATATCTCTAGTCAAAGAGACAGAGATACGGACAAATGACATTGATACAACATGCTTGGGTCTGTAACAGAGATTTTACAAGGACAGGTGTGATTAATTTTTCTTAAGTAGGGGATCAGAGAAGACAGTGAAATGATCACCCAAGTTGGCATTGTTTGAGAATAGAAAGAAACTAGGCACAAGTAAGAGGGGATGGCAGGAAAAAGACACAGGAACACGCAATTAATAGAGAACATGAAAACCATGTTCTTTATTGAAGTACATTGAGAAACAATTCGTAATACATCCCCTGCTGGGATCTTCACAACTCATTTTCAAAAATAAAAAGGTCTAGGAAGTCCCACAGTAAAGAAACCTATTTATAGGAACCAGAATGTCCCAGATGAACTGGACATGAGACCCTTTGTTGGAAGGGTCTGATATTACCTGAATAGTACCCCTTGGTATGAAACAGTAAGCAGGGTATCATGTTCCTTTACAAGAGACTTAGTCTTGGGACAGGGGGCTGGAGGGACCAGAGGGGCTTCCGTAGTTAGAGCAAAGCAATGAGAGCAGGTCAGCTTCTTGTGGGTACCCAGGCTGGAATCAATGTCCCCCAGCACACTGGTGACCTCCCTCCAAGCCAGGGAGTAGCGCGGGGGGGGATCCTCGTGTAGAGGACCAGCGTGTACAACAGAACATCAACATGTATATCGGAAATGAGAACTACAACTCCCACGCAGCCCGGCACGATTGGATGGCTGGTCAACCTAGTCTCTCTCTTCCCAAGCATCCTCATGAGAAACTTGAATCTAAGAAAAAAGTGGCTCGGTGAATGTGACTTAGTCTCTTCTGCTGCTGTAACAAATACCACATACCGAGCAGCTTATTAACAGCAGAAATTGATTTCTCCCTGTTCTGCAGGCTGGAAGTCCCAGACCAAGTCACCGGCGGGTCTGCTGTGTCTGGTGAGGGCCCTCTTCTTGGTTCACACGTGGCCCTGTGTCTTCACATGTTGGAAATATCCCGTAGGCGGAAGAATCAAACCTGATTAGAACCACTCTTAGATTCTGAAGCTGATACATTCTGTCAATGCTACCGATGTGATTTCTTTGAAATGCAAATATGAACTTCCTACTACACATCTCTTTCACAATGAGAAACAACTCCTTGCAATGTCCCTGTCCTCGTGGTGGGTCTCCAACCTCATTTTGTCTACTGATGCCTGGAGACACCTCATGCCTTTGTCCCTTGCTCAGGCCCCTGCCTGGACTACCCTCTCCACATCTTGATCTGGCTGACTCATATGCCTCCTTCAAGACATACTCAGGTTGCAAGAAAGACTCCCCTGATGACTTCTGTGTTCCTCGCCTGGCAGAAGCCACCCACTTTCTATCAAGCAACTCTGACACGCCCATCTCCATCTGCATGCATCTATGGTCCCTACCTTTCCTGCTACGCTACACTTCAGCACAGATGGTGCCTCAATAGCCACCTCTTGGCACATGGATATAAATGCCTGAAAAGTGTTTGTTGAATGAATGAAGGTATGATCACATCTGTGCCTCAGCAGAATTAACTCTGTAGGCTTGACCGAGGCTCAGTGTGCAAGTCTGGAAGTGAGTGGAGAATACCCCTCCCCTTAGGGGACAAGCATTAATACAAGTTTAATGTCACACTTGGTGCATTCAAGGCAATATATCAGAGACCTGCGTGTCAGGAGAGGCAGCTAGGAAACATCGGGGTGATCGTCAGAAGGGCCTACTGGCCAACGGCTCTGACCCAGGGAGGTGAGCGGCCATGAGTGTCCTACAGAAATGTGAAGAAAGGTAGGGAGTTTGCAGAGGAGACCTCTGGAGGACACTCACCTACCCTACGGGTGAAGAGACGTTCAGATAACTCTCCTGAGGGTGCACAAGAGGCCATGAAAACACAAAAGGCTTGACACAAAAGGCTCTTGACAAAAGCCAAGAAGGCCGTGCGGAAATCTCGGAAGGAGCTGTGGGTTTCCCTTCAGCATAAAGCGCGTGCCTATTAAGTGAGGACAGGACAGGTCTGCAGAGGGTCCAGAGGGCTAACTCAGGGGCACCTGTTCCAAGCCCTCGTGCAGGTGAATGAGCCAGGCTGTGGGATACTCTGCTATCCACAAGAAGGCTGTGTAACCCTCCATCCATTCCAAAGTAAGCAGGTGCTGTGCATGCATCTGGGGTGCAGGCTTGCTGTCCCGTGTGGGGTTTGGCTGGAAGTTGGAGGAGCCACATGACCTTAACTGGGGTGACTCAGCACCTTACTTCCGCTCCATCCTCTTCCTGGGACCCCTCAGAGCGTGGGCTCAGCCGCACCGTGGTGTTGGCAGGGAGAAAGAGGGAACGGAGGCACACAAATGCTTCCTTCAGCCTCTGCCTGAATCACGTCCCACGGACACACAGACGGGTCCACTCTAAGGTGACATGGGAAAGGATGTGGGCACAGGGTGGGGGGAACACGGGGGCTTCGAACACTATAAATCTGTTCTCTGTCACGCAGGAGGGCTCGGAAGGAGCTTTCTCCAACCGTAGCTGCCAACGCGTGTGTCAGATCTGGCTAGGAGAGGACAAACTGCTTTAGTTAGTCCAACACAGAGAGTTTAATATTGCAAGTCAGTCTCAAAGGTGGTGGGGTACTTAAAAAGCAAAAAGGGATGACAGAGGAGGGGCAGAGGTGAAGGCTGCTGGAACGGCTTTCTTCCTTAGGCTCGGCACAGAGAGATGGTATTAAGGAGACCCAGAAGCACGGGAAGAGGGGACCTCAGGAACTGGCCTCAGACCTCCAAGGGAGGACTCTGTCTCGTCGGTGCCAGAACCTCTGAGGGCACAAGGATGCTGGTCTGGGAGGTCCAAAAAGATGGGACGGTAGCCAACAGCCAAGTTCAACCAAGAGCTGTGGCTGGAGTAGTAGGCAGAAATCTCTGCTCTCTCTTCCTGCCTTGTCATCTCTCTCTAGCAACCCCCCTACTGGAAGCCAGGAGGTCAGGGAGATCGTGTACTATCTTGGACGATGTGAACTTGCCCACATTCCACTGTTTCTGACCCATAGGATCATCAGTTTCACTTGGGCTCAAACAAATATATTTCCCGAGGCCCAGCCCTAGCCTCACAAAGCGGAAGGATGCCCTGTGAATTAAAGAACCAGCCAGGCTCATCCGAAAAAATGGTTTCAGAGTGTTAGTCATTGGTCTCTGAGTTGGTTCAGGCCCCTCTGCATTTTCATAGTGACCTGACTCAGCCTGAAGAATGAAGTATCACCTGAGGGACGTCATACAGCCCGGTTCGGGGCATCCATGGGATTCCGTGTGGATTCCCAAGACTGCAGCCCAGTTTCTGCTGAAGCCACATCCTGGCTCCATTGGTGAGGACCTCAAAGGTTGGGGGTATGTGAAGCATCCACAAAGATCCCAGGCACGTTTGGACTGGTAAGTGTCTAAGAGGAAGGAACGTGCAGCATCCTCAACTAGAGTATCCGTGCTTTGGTAGAAATCTCCCTGACTAAGAGGAGTGACGATTAAAGTGAAGAAAAACGGAGGGTATTAGCAAGTGCCCTCACACGCCACGTCTGACCTGTACCACCGCGGCTGCTGTAGGAGGTGGATTGATGAAGTCTATCAAATGGAATATTTTTCACGCACCGTGTGCAACATTTCAAGAGAGCATGTTGAGAAACAAGACGTCTCCCCACATCTGTGAGAGGCTGGGACGATCAGAAAGATCTGAATGTCCTGAATGTAGCAAAGGAATGACTTTGCTACAGAGTGTCTGGCAGCGACTGTAGCCTTTCTATGGCTTCTGGCCGAAATTGGGAAACTTCCAGGTGTGCAAAATAATGAAGAATTAAAAATTAGAAAATGGTTTTCAAGGTAAACCAGTGGTTTTGTGTCAGTGTCTTGGGCTGAGGGGAAAGCTTAGGGCCGGGCATACATGACTTGACTCCATTTGTTTTCTGCCCATGTTTTTCTCTCTCTCCTACTCCCCCCGGTCCCTCAGCATTCTCTCTGACTTGTTCTCTTTACCCACCCATTGGATTATATACCCTTTGAACTCTGACTCCTGGGTTTGACTGGAACACACAGACACATACACATAGACACACACACACAGACACAGACACACATATTTTTTTTTCCTGAGCCGAAAAACCAGTTCTACTAGCAGAAACTGCATTTTGTTCATAGTTACGAGCTGACCTGCCATAGCACTTAAACACGGGTGGTGGATGGATTTTTCCACACAGGTAAAACTTTCCAATCACACGACTCTCATCACCATTCCTTTGGCCTGCTCGTACCAATTCCCCTTCGTGACTTCTCCCGCCCCTAAGCAGATACCAGCGATGAAGTGAAAAAACTTTCCTTCTAATCAACCACCCTCACATGAATCAACACGATTTTCCACTGACCTTGAAAGCCACGACTATGAAGGCTACTCCTTAGAGTGAAATGCTCAATGTTCCCACATGGAAGGATTTTGTGTGCCCACCTCTGGCTCTAAGACCCTATATACTGCAAAAAGATACTGAGATCTTAGGCGTGGAGTTGATATTGAGGGTCAACTTGGAGAGGGGACTAGACAGCTGACGAGAGACTGTCGTGGGTCTCCAGAAGGACAAGATAATCCGCATGGACTGAGGATGCCCCATGCCCCAGGCACTGTGCCACGCAGGTGGAAATCCTGATGTTGGCAGGTAGAAATTACTCCGGCTTGGCCGGGGAGGAAGGGAAGATTTGAAGAGATGCAGCATCGTGCCCAGCGTCACACAGCTGGTATAAGACCAACCAGGATTGTGAACCAAAGGCTGTGAATGAAGCTCAGTCTCATTCAGGCAACATTTGCGGCGTGGGTGTAAGGGACGCAATGCACACGTGTCTTAGATCCCATGGCCGCACTGGGGGCGGGGGCTGGGAGTGAGAGATGGAAGACATCGTGGTGTGAGACTGCCTACCTTCGCCCCTCCCCTCCTCGCCCCCCTCCGAAAACTCCAGATCACCTGCTTCCTTGTTCCTATCCTCTCAGGAAGGCAGAGAGGCAACGTGGCAATATTCCAGCCAAGCAGAAAGGCAGGGATGAGGACGAAAAGTGGGGACCTCAGCAACACCAGGGTCAGAGCAGAAAGGAAGGCTAGGGTCCCCCGAGCCTGAGGGCCCAGGCTGCCCCTCCCTCCACGAGGAATCGGGGTGGAGGTGGGCCTCATACCCCCTTCAAGGCTGACAAACCTGGATGGCCAGATAACCTGACCCCAAGGGCAAAGAATTGGAAGCGCATGGAGGAAAGCTCTGAATCTGGGGCGAAGACTGAGCCCACGACAAGCTATCGAGATGCTCTGCCAGTATACTAAATATTTTAATACAGTTATTTTAGAGGACAGAATCTCCTAATTGACCATAATGTCTTGAAATTCCCTCACTGTGTTATCTCATGAACACATTACTGCCCTGGTTATTTTATTTCCATAACTTCTTTGGATATGACTTGGCCATATCAGGAATTATATAAGTTGTATGCTGCAAAAAAAAGTAAATAAATAAATAAAGACACTCTGCCCACTGTCTCCAAGGAAGAGACCGACAACTTCAGGTCTTTATGTTTTACTCACCCTCTCAAATCATTCTCCCCGCTGGAAGATTAGACTTGAAAGTTGCCACTTATCCTAACTATAAATATGTAAAACTGGCTTATTTTAATAACTAGCTGTAGATGGGGATTCAGTGATTGGATAGGAGATACACATATATTTGTATATAAAGCTAATAGTCTATTGGAAATATTAAAGCAAACTATTTTTCTTTTCCCTATAGTTCATGAGGGCCTGCCCACTGCATCCAGTAACCCAGTGGATCTGATTACTTCAGAAGACACACGGCCCCAGGACAAAGAATTCAGAGCTCGATTTGGGTTGCAAAGTGGATGTGTTTCAATCTTCAGAGATACTCTAGTTTTGCATGCCAGGCATCGACAAGAAAGAAAAAGGCTTCCTAACTTCAAAACTTTTTCTTGATAAACCAAGAGCAAAACTTGGAAGTCTCAGCCCATCATTTTGCTATAAATAATCTCAAAGAGGAGACCCAAAAGTTAAAATGTAAGGAAAGTCTGAACCAGACCACCAGACATGAATGTGAAATATAGGCTTGTTGGTGTCAGGAGGAGGAAGCAAGGAAGAAAGGAGAGAGACACAGAGCTGAGATGTGGGCGTGTTGAGCCCTCCAAGACCTTGAGGAGAAGGGGAGAGCCTCCTGAAAGCTGGGATAGATGTCCAAGGCAGAAAAAATCACATTGGAGGGCGAGGGTGGCCTGGTTTGTCCAGACAAAGAAACATCTCCTGAGAAATAGGTCCAGAGGAACCTCCCAAACTTCCCGGCACTCATCCTTTGCTCCGGTGAGATTCAATCATTCCTACCTGGAAGAGAGCTGAATGGTGGCTGATCAGCTTGTCTTTTGGATGGGGAGAGAAAATTACTCCACACTGGAGGACCACGGAATGGAACACCCAAAACAAGGAACAAATGGAAACAGGCAGGATCTAGGGAGCAAGAGAGTTGGTCAAGGTGGAGGTTCCATGAGCAGCTCCATGGCGGGTCTGGGGGGGACCAAGAAGCATCGCTCTCATCCAGAGAACTCACCCCAGGCTACGCCAACTGCAAGTACATGGGCACAGCCGGAAGCGACACGAGAAGAGAGGAGAGATACCTCACTCCCCAGGTCTCTTTCCCACCCCCAAGAAGCTACAGAGGCTGCCCCCAAACCCTGACACCGTTTTGAGGATGGGAAACAGCCTTTCAGTCGGGGTGAAGGAGGATTCCAACGCGGTGGGGTGTTTCAATCCTGAGTTGACGGGATATTTACCCAAAGTATGAAACCAGAAGCGTCTGTGATCCTGAAAGGCAAGCTGAAGTTTGAGATTCTTCCCCTTCCCCCAGCACCACTGGACATGGGAGATTTGACAATAAGACGAGGCCACACAGAAAATAACCAAAGGTACTTTTTTCCCCGCACACACCTGAAAGGTAGTGTGAAATATTTTGACATACGTTTTGTTTTTGGCCCAGGAGTCTGCAGCGATTTCAAGAAGCTTTCCTTTAACTTTCGGGGGTTGTTCTGTGATTCATCCAACAGGCTGAATCCCAAGCCAAACGGAGACAGACAACCCAGGAAACTGACAAGGTGGGCTAGATTCTCTCCTTTGCTTGGATTGTTTTTCTGAATTTCCCACAAGCCAATTTTGATGCAAATTCATCTGCCAACCTTACACAAATGCATAGCCCTAAATTCCTCAAGTCTAGTCAGATATATGTTTGATGACTTCATAAGCTGCAAAAAGATGGGTATGCCGCTGACGTCCAGGCACAAAGAAACTTGAAGTATCCAGTTAGAGTACAGCTTTCCCAAGAGATCAGGCTGTGCTTTCAGAGCTGGCAGTTAGCGACATCGTACGCGTGTGTGTCCATAGTCACCAGGAGTGTCTGCAAAAGCTATGCCCTTCCTGTGTATCAGCCACGCATCCATCAACAGGATACAAGAAACATGTTAATAAGCACATAGATAACAATAATACATGGTATTCAGATATGATTATCCACACGCAGATGATATATCTGGACTCAGTCAACATGAGTGCTTGATGTGCAAGACTGTTGCTTTCAGGACAGTTTTCTCGGTGCATAGCTTTTCCCTCAATATCCTTGGCCATCAACAGCTGGAACCTCGGGCAAAATAGAGTGGTTTGGTTTATATGAGAACACAATAGTACAGAACAGGAATCTGCTCCTGTCACACGTAACGCACCCCAAATTCCGCAGGGACAATGTCTGGATGGCCACGGAGGGTATCCCACACGATAAGAGTAACACGTAGTACTTCGAAAATGCAGGGCACCACACTAACCACCTTGTATGTAGGAATCATGTGCACTCTTCTCAAGGTCACTGCCTGTTCTGGGTTTGGCTCTGATACAGTAATACATGCCTATGCATAAGTCTTTTATGAACAGTAGGTTCTCAGAACATCCAGAGCCTGCCTGTCAGTTTTCTACGGCTGTGTTCACAGGAGTGCAGAATACCAAGGTTAAAAAAGTCTCATCTACCACTTTTATTTATTTCAGACATATTTATTCAGCGTCTGTGGAATAATTACTGCATGTAGCAGCTGCCCGTTTGAGTGAAGGATTCGATTCCTCTTTGCCTCTGCTACTTTTGCGACATGATCAAAATGGACACGCTCTTTTCCCATTTGCAGACAGATCCTGAATCTTACCCTACTTCTGAGAGATCTGAGAACCCGGGAATGTGAAAAAACACATTACCATTAAAAGGCACGGCCAAAGGGCCAACGTATAAGAAGGGAAAAACAGCAAGGTTTGTGCATATGAAATAGAGCGCCATCATTCCATTAAAATTAGGTTACTGAATCTAACTATCTGACATATTTATCCCAATTAATTTCAATTAGGAAAAGCAAGTGTAAGTGGATGTGTAGAAGCATGGTTACCAGGCAGCTTGTCTGAGATCATTAGACATGATATTCATGTGTAACTATTAGTGTAACTAGTAGACAGTGAATCATTCCTTCCAACAATCAGTGTTATTGGGCAGAAGTTATGGTGCAACAACCCTTAAATTAAATCTCCATTAAGGATTCTAATCAATCTGGACGTGCACATGGGTTTTTTCTTCTTTTTTTGGTTAAGAAAATTAATAATGCATAAGAATTACAGAAACCAACTCAAGCAGTCTCCTTTACATCCCTTTCATCTCCTTTTGGAATGCCGCGCAAAGGAAGGGCAGGGAGGGGCCTAGACTTTTGCAGCAGACCTTAGTCATGAATATTCACAGCAGACTCCCAGCAGAATTGCCCGATTGTGGCACATTTATCTTGGAACTTGAGATCTCCTATGAATGGCGCAAATGAAGGAATTACAACCCTTTTTCTGAGGGTTCCAGACCTGCATGCTGTGGAGAGTTATCCAAAAGGAAACCAGACCTGTAGGGTCTTCTCCCAGGAAGAGTTTATTAAGAAGAAATGGCCATCACGACCTTCCCAGGCCTGGATGGAAGCACAGGCCAGGGTGAGCAGATGAGGTCAGGGTCAAGTTGTGTGGCGGGAGAGATGAGAAGTCACGGAGTGCCACTAGTGATTGATGCAAGATCTTTGAGAATGTTATGTTGCAGGAAGGAGGTAAGTTATGGGGCGAATTGAATTTTTAAGAAACAATATTTTTCAGAGAGCAATGAAAGGGGAAAACGGTTATGTGAGAATATAGCATGGGCCTCATACACACAACAGGTACACTTACTGAGAACTCAGTATGTTCAAAATGTCATGCATAAATTTTTTCTAACATTTACAACACTCCTGAACAGTAATTTTTTTTACATACATTCATTCTTTTTCAGACTCTTTTCCCATACAGGGAATATTGAGTAGAGTTCCCTGTGCTATACAAGCAGGTCCTTGTTGGTTATCTATTTTATGTATAGCAGTGTGTGTATGTTAATCCCAAACTCCTAATTTATCCCTCCCCACCAAGTTTCCCCTTTGGTAACCATAAGTTTGTTTTTGAATTCTGTGAGTCTGTTTCTGTTTTGTAAATAAGTTCATTTACATCATTTTAAAAATCAGATTACACAACACCTCATGCAGCTATATGTCCAAAAACACAAACAACCCAATCAAAAAATGCACAGAAGACCTAAATAGACATTTCTCCAAAGAAGACATACAGATGGCCAAAAAGCACATGAAAAGATGCTCAACATCACTAATTATCAGAGAAATGAAAATCAAAACTGCAATGAGGTATTGCCTCACACGAGTCAGAATGGCCACCATCAAAAAATCTGCAAACGATAAATGCTGGAGAGGGTGTGGAGAAAAGGGAACCCTCCTATGCTGTTGGTGGGAATGTAAATTGGTGCAGCTACTATGGAGAACATAATGCAGGTTCCTTAAAAAACTAAAAATAGAACTACCATATCATCCAGCAGTACATGTTTTTATTCCCATTTCGCAGAAGAAGGAACTGAGGCTCTGAGAGATGTCAGGGGTTATCACTCCCATTATCACCACCACACCCTGGTTACCAGAACTCCAGAGGTCTCCCATCTCTGCCAGGGTGTTAGGTTGGTGCTTCATCACAGAAAAGCACCCCAGGGACCACACGGCAAATTAGATCTTGGGCAGACGTGGAGTGATAACACCCAGGATAGAAAACAGTCCATAATCAGGAATTTATACAAATCTCCAAACCCCATTATGCAAAACAAGCTTTAAAATGAGAATGCAGGGCTTCCCTGGTGGCGCAGTGGTTAAGAATCCACCTGCCATTGCAGGGGACACGGGTTCAAGCCGTGGTCCGGGAAGATTCCACATGCCGCGGAGCAACTGAGCCCGTGTGCCACAACTACTGAAGCCCACACGCCTAGAGCCCATGCTCCGCAACAAGAGAAGCCACTGCAATGAGAAGCCCGTGACCCTCAACGAAGAGTAGCCCCCGCTCGCCACAACTAGAGAAAGCCTGCACACAGCAACAAAGACCCAACGCAGCCAAAAATAAATAACTTTATTTTTAAAAAATAAAATAAAATAAAATAAAATGGGAATACAGCTGGGCCATGAACATTTAGAAACACAACTATGTTTTAAGAGCGCTCCCTGATGCAAACTGGATTGATAAAAGGGCAATTATAAAGCACCTGCTTTTAGATGTATGTTGTTATTCAGTCAGTTTTCATTTTAAGATCTATTTATCTCTCTCTAGTACTGCTTTTACTTATAATTGCTAGTGTTGCCTGTGGTATATGTATCTTTATGAGCTTTTCAAGGTGTGTTTTAGGAGAACAGAATTAAAAGATTGTTTCCATTTGTTTCTCTTTCCAATTCACTCTTTTGTTATTACAAACTCAAGGACAGCTGCATCCTCCACGGGGTTTATGTGCTTAACTGTATCTTTAGTTTCTTTATAGTTTCATTAGATAGTACACATTTCCTGATCTTTATTTAACTAATACCGTACGTATGCTAACACATATATATGGAATCTAAATAAATAAATAAATAAATAAATAAAATTAAAAAGGTTCTGAAGAACCTAGGGGCAGGACAGGAATAAAGATGCAGATGTAGAGAATGGACTTGAGGACACGGGGAGGGGGAAGGGTAAGCCGGGACGAAGTGAGAGAGTGGCATGGACATATATACACTACCAAATGTAAAACCGATAGCTAGTGGGAAGCAGCCACATAGCACAGGGAGATCAGCTCGGTGTTTTGTGACCACCTAGAGGGGTGGGATAGGGAGGGTGGGAGGGAGATGCAAGAGGGAGGAGATATGGGGATATGTGTATATGTATAGCTGATTCACCTTGTTATACAGCAGAAACTAACACACCATTGTAAAGCAATTATACTCCAATAAAGATGTTGAAAAAAAACCAAAAAACAAAGATCTTCACAGTGTTTGGTATTTCAACGTTTAGTGTAATATACTAGGAAAGGCACAAGACTCCTCAAAGAGGTATTGAATCTAGTTGAACAGACAGATATTTGCAAAACAAGTAAAAGCATACACTGCTGACACATAAATATTATAAGTAAATGAATAAAAGCTATAAGCAAATGAATAAGCTACAACTAAATTAAAAACAATGGCAATAACAACACCACCCAAAACTCAGAAGGCTCTGAAGACCTGGGTTTGGCTAATATGGAAGTAGCCAGTAAGTTGAGAAGTTTTGCTTTGTTTTGGTGTCCAGAGAAGTGATTGGAGAGAAAGGCAATGATGAGTTGAGTTTTAGCTTCAGTGCTGATGGGAGAGAGCACAGGAGTTCTGAATCAAGTACATGTTAACTTTTGTGATCTCGTCAAGCATCACTCAAGGATGCTCCTTGCTATGTTCCAGTACAGTGGCTTTCAAAGTGTGGACCTTGGACCCCGGTAGTCTGGGAGATGTTTCACAGGGTCCCTGAGAACATGTCCACCTTCATAATAATATGGAAATGTCATTTACCATTTTCACCTTGTTCACAATTGTACTGATGGTGCAAAAGTAGGGAAAACTGTTGGCACCTTAGCACTGACCAAGGCACTGATCCCAAACTGTACTAATATTCATCACTACCATGCTCTGGAATAAAAGAATGCCAGTTTCATTTCAGAATGTTGTTGATGAAGCTGTAAACATTGCTGACTTTCTTAAATATCTTGAGTACGTGTCTTTTTAACATTCTGCATGAAGAAATGGGATGTATACATAAAGCTCTTCTCCTGCACAATGAAGTTTGATGCTTGTCTCCAGGAAAAGAACAAAAAGTGTGCTGTTGTTTGAGAAGTGAGACAAAATAGTAGCTCCCATTTTTACTTGATAGAATGACTGACAGACAATCTGTGGCCATTCAGACTTGGGTGTTTGGCAGACATTTTCTCAAAAATGAACAAAAGTGAGCATGTCACTTCACGGAGAACAAATGATGGTATCTGTTGCCAGTAACAAATTCAAGATTTCAGGAAAAAATTAGAAGTTTAGCAATCTTGCATCTGCCACCATGAACTTGATGGGCTCCCAAAACTTAAATTTGTTCCCAATAAAATCAGTGGTGATGTTAATAAATGTGAGTTTTTGATCTTATATAATGAAATGTGTGAGTATTTGAAAGTCCTGCATAACTTAGTGAATGGATATGTTTTAAATGACTAATGCATAATGTTACAAGTCATGTGTGGGTAAAAGATGCATGCAAAGTACTAGATGAAGAAAATGGATTTCATTGGTACAGTCACTATGGAGAACAGTATGGAGGTTCCTTCTAAAACTAAAAATAGAGCTATCACATGATCCTGCAATCCCACTCCTGGGCATGTACCCTGAGAAAACCATAATTTGAAAAGATACATGCACCCCAGTGTTCACAGCCGCACTATTTACAACAGTCAAGACATGGAAACAACCTAAACGTCCATCAACAGATGGATGGAAAAAGGAGATGAGGTATATATTTACAATGGAATATTACTCAGCCATTAAAAAGAGTGAAATAATGCCATTTGCAGCAACATGGACGGACCTAGAGATTATCATACTAAGTGAAGTAACCAGAAAAAGAAAGACAAATATCATATGATATCTCTTACATGAGGAATCTAAAAGAAATGATACAAATGAACTTATACATAAAACAGAAACAGACCCACAGACATAGAAAACAAACTTAGGGTTACCAAAGGGGAAGGGGGAGGGAGGGATAAATTAGGAGGTTGGGATTAATGGATACCTACTATTATCTATAAAATAGACAACCAATGAGGACCTACTGTATAGCACAGGGAAATATATATATAAATCACTTTGCTGTACACCTGGACCTAACACAACATTGTAAAGCAGCTATACTTCAATTTTTAAAAATGAATTTTGATGTCACAAAGGAAAAAAAGTTTCTTGATATAGGTTCAGATCACATTTTTAATTAACCTGTAAGAATCTATCCATGACGAGTTTTGGTATAGTACTAAAGAAAAAATAGCCACAATTATTTAATTATTTAAATATATTTACTTATTTAAATATATTTACTTATTTAATTATCCTATCTTTTCCAACAACATGACTGTGGGAGACCAGATTTTCTTCATAGCTACCAGCCAAAACAATATATCGTTACAGATTGAATGCACCAGCGGCTATGAGTATCCAGCTATTATTAAAAACAGAGATTTAAAAAATTTGCAAAAATGTTTAATGAAAAGTAATCCTGCGTTTAACAATTTTATTTTGGAAACTATAGCTATTTTTTATAAACCTGTTTTTATGTTCCTGTGAAATAGGTTTACTATTACGGTTACTTTTATACGAATGTATAAATATTTTTAAGTGTCTCCACTATGACTTCTAATGTGGTAAATATAAATATATATAACTCACGTGTATAAAATCTCTATGGGGTCCTATGCCTAGCAGTGGGCAGGGAAGGTGGTTAACTGCTACGATATGTCTTGATCGTTTATGTGAAGACTATTAACTTTATAAATAAAGGACTTATAAATATATTCATTCATAGTCATATAATTTATACTTTTTATAAGTTACAATTACATAATCTTATTAAAAGCCTTTATAAATAAAGAACTCCATCCATCTTCTCTTCATTGACCAAATCACTTTCCTCAAAATATCAGCCCCTCCATCTAACTTATTCAAAACTGTCCCACTGAACTCTACAATCACCTGAATGACTTCAAGTGGTTAAGGACCCCTGTCTCTGTAAGGATGGATGGGGCAGGCAGACCCTCAGACACCCTCAATGACCCTGCCTCCTGGTAATCCATTCCCTTGTATCATTGCCTTCCCTTGCATGTGGGTTGCCTTGGTAATGTGCTTCTAACCAAAAGAACATAACAAAGGTGATAGGATGGCACTTCCATCATGATGTATGAAAGATTATAACTTCACCTTGCTTTCATGTTTTTTTTTTAATTTTTATTGGAGCATAGTTGCTTTATACTGTTGTGTTAGTTTCTGCTGTACAGCAAAGTGACTCAGCTATACATATACATATATCCGCTCTTTCTTGGATTTCCTTCCCACTTAGGTCACTAAAGAGCACTGAGTAGAGTTCCCTGTGCTATACAGTAGGTTCTCATTAGTTATCTATTTTATACATAGTATTGTTTATATGTCAATCCCAATCTCCCAGTTTATCCCACCCCCCCTTTCCCCCTTGGTAACCATACGTTTGTTCTCTACATCTGTGACTCTATTTCTGCTTTGCAAATAAGTTCATCTGTACCATTTTTCTAGATTTCACGTATAAATGATATTATATGATATTTGTTTTTCTCTTTCTGACTTCTTCACTCTGACAATTTCTAGGTCGATCCATTTCTCTGCAAATGGCATTATTTCATTCTTTTCTATGGATGAGTAGTATTCCATTGTATATATGTACCATATCTTCTTTAACCATTCATCTATTGATGCACAATTAGGTTGCTTCCATGTCCTGGCTATTGTAAATAGTGCTGCATTGGGGTGCATGTGTCTTTTTGAATTAGAGTTTTCTCCAGATCTATGCCCAGTAGTGGGATTGCTGGGTCACACGGTAGTTCTGTTTTTAGTTTTTGAAGGAACCTCCCTACTGTTCTCCATAGTGGCTGCACCAATTTACATTCCCACCAACAGTGCAGGAGGGTTCCCTTTTCTCCACACCCTCCCCAGCATTTACTGTTTGTAGATTTTTTGATGGTGGCCATTCTGACTGGCTGCTTTCGAGTTTTAAAAATTTTTTTTGCCTTCTCAGGTCACGCACTGGGAAGAAGAAAACTGCCAGGCTGGAGCTGCCTGCTTGGAAAGGAACAAACAAACAGCTGGGGAGGAACTTAATTTTCCAACAACTATGTCAGGTGACTCTTTCCCCAGTCAAACCTCCAGATAAGATCCCAGCCCTGACTGACACATGGATTGCAGCCTAGTGAGGAATCATGCAGCAAAGGACCCAATGCCTGGGTCCCTGATCCACACTGACTGTGAGGCAATAAATGTGTGTCATTTCAAGCCATTTAGTTTGTGGTTTCTTGTCATGCAGCAATACACAACTATTACAATGAGTGTGTGGGGTATTTCTCTTTCCATGTAAGTCAGAGTAGGTATTGATGTGAGTAACACTTAGGAAGAGTTACCTATCATGGTTTGCATTAACTGATATCTTTAATTGCTCACGACCTGGAGGTCAAAGTGCCTCAGATATAGCAAGTGTTTAAGAAAGCTTCATCAAATTACTGTAAAACATATTCAATTTATTTCACAAATGCATGTAAGGCTCTGTGCTAGATTCTGCATATGAATATCAAGGTGATCAGGGTGTTTTCTGAGCTGGTGTGATTTAGCACTAGTGGTAGGAGCAGACTTGTAAATAAGCGTCTGTAATTAAATATCGCACAAAGTGAGATACTGCATGAAGAGGACATTAATAAACACAATGTCACAATAATACCTTGAAGGAAGCAACAAAGCAAACATTGCTTTACAGAGACAGAGTTTGCATTTTGAAAAATGTTTGGGTTTTTGTGGTAAGTCAAATGCCCCCCACAGATGTCCACACCCTAATCCCTTGTACTCATGAACCTGTCAAGTTACAGGACAATTACATCTGCAGATGTAATTAAGGTTACGGACCTTAAGATGTGGAGATAATCCTGAATTACACAGGTTGACCCAATCCAATCACATGAACCCTAAAAAGCAGAGAATTTTTTCTAGCTGAAGTGGGAGAGACATGGCAGAAGCCAGAGAGATGGGAAGCATGGCAAGGACTCAGTGTCCTGTTGTCAGTTTGAAGACAGAGGTGGCAACATGGCAAGGAACGCAGGGGTCCATAAGGAGCTCAGAATGGCATAGCTGCTGACAGCCAGCAAGGAAATGGGGAACTCAGTCCTACAGCCAGAAGGAGGTGAATTCTGCCAAGCACCGGAATGTCTTTGAAAGCAGATCCTCCCTCTGAGTCTCCAGATAAGATCTTGGGCCATCCGTCACCTTGAGTTTAGCCTTACGAAACCCACAGCACAGAAACAAAGCGACGCCACCCTGTAAGCTTCTGACCTATATACCTGGGAGATGATACATGTGTGATGGTTGAAGCTGCTAAGTTTGTGATAATTTTTTATGGCAGGATTAGAAAAACCGATACAGACTTCGGTGGTTGGGGGAAGGAGAAAAGACATTCCAAACAGTGGGGATCTGTTAGCATGAACCAAGATATATGGCCGTGGCCAAGGAGAGGAACTGGCAAGTTATCTGATGCGGTTAGAACATAAGAAATATGGAGAGGAGAGAAAACAAAGATAGGAAGATAAGGCTCGGGAATGAGTATCGAGAAAGAAAGTCCCAGCATTTGCCTGAAGAACAGATGAGAGTGGGCAAGAATCTGTAGGAAGGATGATCCATCAGAAATAATCTAGATAAGACACGACACGATAACCCTAAACTAAGAGAGCGGCTTTTGCAATCAATAAAAGTGTACCAGTCCAAGAGACATTTCTAAAGTGGAATTGACACGACTCGATAAAAATGCAATGAACTGTTGCGAGAGAGAAAAGACGACTCCCAAATTTTGAGGCTAAAGGAATCAGGAGACGGTCACGCAATTAGCCACGAGGAAGAGGAGGGCTGCGTGGTTTTTTTTTGTTTGTTTTCTTTCCTTCAGGGAAAGGGGAGGTTAATTCATTCTGTTCGGAATGGGTCGGGTTTAAAGTGTGTAGGAAGCAATTTGTAACACTGACTGCAACTTGGGGTAAAAGTAAGAGCTAGTGGGGGGGGGTAGTGGGAGGGTTGGGAGTCATTTCTAAGAGGAAGTAGTTATAGCCAGGAAGTGAATATAAAATAAGACATGAGAAACCTCAAGGGGAAAATCCCTACACTTAACAGAAAGGCAGCGGTGGGTAGGATAAGGGAGAAATGGGGGGAAACCAGAGAGCGCCTCAGAGGAAAATGAGGGATGTGATGGACTTAGAGGAGAACTCAGAAGGATGGTTTCCCAGACCCACAAGGAGGGTTTAAAAAGGAAGAGCTGCCTGGCAGTGTCACGTGGCCTAGAGAACTCCACGAGGAAGAACATGCGAGGCTACTCCTGTTGGCAACTCAGAGTGTGTCAGGGCCCTTTGAAAGGGGCGCTCTGAGCGCAGAGCGCGGAAGGCGCTGTGTTTCAACGCTGGAGGATGGTCCATGCAGGGTGAAACCAGTGCAGGCGCACTTCTGCACGATGACATGGCGAGGTTTCACGAGGCTACCAGGAATGGGATGGCGCGTTCGTGGACCAGGGAAGCTTGAGGACGGGGAAATCTGTGCGAAGGAAGAGGCTGGACTTCCAAAGGAAACATCCGGGTGGGTCAAGATCCCAGAGAGAGGGCAGTGAGTGCATTCCAACGCGGAAGAGCCCAGCAGAAGAGGGGAGCGTCTCGAAGGAGTCTGCCAAGACAGAAGGAAGATGCAAGGGCACAGAGAAGATGCGAGGTGAAGCGTGCAAAAGCTGAAGGAGAGTCATCCAACAGAGCTCTGTGTTCTCAGTTCGGTAAGAGTCAGAGAGGGGAAAGGGACTAAGGCCTGGAGACGTGAAAACTGTGGCCGCGGTGTAAACAGCTGCCGTGGCGGATGGGATAGACCCTGCAGTAGGGATGCAGGGTCTCCCAGAGGGCGGGCCAAGGATGCGGGGTATTTGTGGACGCCAAAGAGTGTGGGGCTTACGGTCCAGATGCTGCAATCGCTTTGCTACACCCGTGTGTGTGTGTGTGTGTGTGTGTGTGTGTGTCTTCATCACATCACTGTGCAACCCTCCAAGGGGGCAGCCGTATGTACGTCCACCTGGCAGGAGGGCAACTGGGGCCAGGGGCGCACAACTAGTAGCCATGGACTTTTAAAAGCAGGTGTGGTACCCAGCAAGCCCGTGTTCTCTGCAACACCGTGAGGCAACGAGGGAGAAAGGGGAAGAGAGAGAGAGAGATTGCCCAGGGAAGGATGACGACTGCAGAAGTATGGGTAAGAAAATGAGTGAGGATTTTGTCCAGAGGGGACTGCTGGCTTCACCCAACTCAGTCAAAACCACGCCTTGGCCAAGGGACAGTCCAGAGAACAACTTTCCTTGGTTGGACACGTATTCCTGCTCCTGATTTTGCTGTAGCTGTTCCGCCACAGGTACAGCTTCCTTTCTTTTTCCTGTAGAGCTGCCCCCTCTCCAGCAATATCCAAAGGTGGTCAGCAACTGAATCGATGCAAACCCCTGGCTTGGTATCAATGCATGTCTTAATGTAAGTCCAACAGCTATTCTGGGGCTGTTGAGAATCTTACATCATAAATGGACCAATTAACACAAAAAAGACACCATGTATCAAACTCTTATTTCCTTCACCTTGACATACACCCTAGTGGGTCTCTCTGATCGGCAACTAATACAGAGGCTAAGGGTGTGACATCTGAGTGACACTGCCACGTGCAGACTGCAGCTCTAACCCTTATGTACGTGGAGGCTTGGGGCAAGGGACTGTCCTTTCCAACCCTCAATTTCCACATCTGGGAAATGGGATGAAATGCCTGGTAATGCTTTTTGAGAAATAACGGAGTCAATATACGTAATGCTTTTAGAATGTTGCCTGGTACCCAGTAAACAGGCAGTAAGCATTAGCTAATTCTGATTGAAAGTGGGGCTCGTGTGTTTTGGTAACTATCAGATATCCTCTTGAGAAAACTCCGGTTGGGTAATCAGGTCACATTATTGTGAGAGTTCATGGAAATTTCACGCAATGCAAAGAAAGGAAACCAAGGAAAGCCAACCCCAGGGGTTCTAGAAATGGAGCCGTATATTTGCAGAAGAGATATCTTTTCCTCTCTTTCATTCTCTCCTCCTCCTGTTCAGCTTTTCTGCTTCTCCACTTCTCTCTCATCTGTTCCCCTCCATCCTCTCTCCCCACTGTCTCCCTCTATCTACCCGGCTTCTCTCTCTCTGCTAACTTCAGCATCGGGTGGCTGCCAATGTCACCCCAAGACAAGACTCTCCACGATGTCCCAGCTGGAACTCTTCCAGCCACGTGCCTCAGAATCTCGGGTTCTGTGAGGTTCAAATTCCTGGCGAGAAACTGGACTGGCTCAGCTGCTGCCTTCATACCCAGCCCGACAGATGGTCCATTTCTCATCAGCCTGTAGATACATCCTTCATCTATTCCTATTCCTAGCTGCTTGTATGTGTAGTTAGGGGGCGTCGAGCTGAAGTAAGAAGGTGGTTACCGATGCAGCCATGGGTGTGGCCTCTGAATAGGGGCTCTGGGCAGGGGTCGCTCTAGGAAAGAGTTCTAGGTAGAGCGGTTCCCTTGAAATCCATCTAGTACATGCTGTCACACATGGGATTTATAATCACTTCCACTCCCCATCGTGCCATCCTTTATTTGATCGTGGAGCGTTATATATGGTGCCTCAGCGTCAATAAGGAGAAGGAAGGAACAGCCGTCTTTCCTCCAAGATATATGGCTGGCACAGATGTCATATCTCAAGACAGAAACCCTTTTGTTGCATGTGCTATGGCTTGAATTCATTTACAATCCTAATGTGATTGAAATTTGCCTTGTGACATGATACTCCAGCCTCTTGCAAAGATGCTGAGCGCAGAGGGGAGTGGGAGAGGGGCAGGGAAGACACGGGAGCCGGCCACCTTTGGAGAAGGGTCATTTCCTCCTGCTTCCCAGGAGAAAAATGAGCCTTTTGTAAAAACGATGCTTTCAATCCTGGAAGGGAGATTCCGAGTACATGCTTTTCTTTTCTTCTCTGAAGCACAAAAAAGTATAACTCTCTGAAACATGAGAAGCATTTCTGCATCTTACAGAACAGTGTATAGAAGGGGGTATTTTATCCCTTCCAAGAAAATAGGTTTGAACATCATTAGTGTATACAGTGACATATTGACTGACTTACTTTAAGGACAAAACCTTGTACTTTTCTGCCTGTCATCCTTTCACTCAACTGAACCACGTAGGCTCTGAAGGCACCAAGGGGGTGCAACACAGAGTTTGTTGTTGCTACAGTTTAATTTCTGAGAAGCATTTTAGCCCCTTTCTTAAAACCTTTCAAGGCTTGCCTCCTCACACTCCAATTTTCAGCCTTCATAAGCAACACACACAAAAGCATCCTTAAACACATACAGACACACACACGTGCATGAATTCAGACACACACACACAGGGGTACACACATATATCAGCATGTAGGCAATAAGAACATTAAAGGGCTTGCAACTGCTAGGCTCCTCTCCAACCTTCTGCCTACAGTTCCATCACTGCTTTATCCACCTGATGAAAACTACCTCCCTCAAGTGAAGTACTTTTTTTCTCACCTGTAAATAGAGACAATAATTACTCCCTCATGTGTGAAACTAAAATGACAATGGAAACGAGGCTGATGACAGGCTGGAATGTAGGTCATTAGGGAGGGTAGCAGAGGCTGCCAGTGGTGCCAATATCTATTCCACACCCCTTTCATAATTATAGAATTATTATCTGAGCACAGAGCTACCCTGATAAAGACTACATTTCCCAGACTACTTTGTGGCTTAGTTTGGTCATGTGACTGCACTCTAGCCAGTGAGCAATGAAAGTGAAGGGAACTCCCTGGTGGTCCAGTGGTTAAGACTTTGCCTCCCCATGTAGGGGGTGCAGGTTTGAACTAAGATTCTATATGCCTCACGATCAAAAAACCAAAACATAAAACAGAAGCAATATTGTAACAAATTCAATAAAGACTTTAAAAATGGTCCACATCAAAAAAATCTTTAAAAAAAAAAGAAATGAAAGTGAAACACGGTCCAAATTCCAAAACATGCTCGTGAATCGTCTCGGAAAACGGCATCTGAAGGATGACAAAAAACAGGATGGGAGGAGTTTGAACCCCTGAGAAAGTCTTAACAAATAGCCAGTCCTAAACCAGCCACATTCAATATTGTGTTAAGTCACATTTCATTTGGGTCTCCGTTACTATTGCCAAAACCTGTATCTCAACCGATACCTGCAGCAGTCAACCCTCAGACAAACGGGAAGGCCGCCAGGTCATTCTGAGTCTTTGTCTCCCTTCTCAGGGCTCGACTCCATCCTCCTGGTTCCTCTCTCTTCCTGGTCCCTAACCCCATGCCCCAGCATCTCAGGCTGTCCTCCGTCTGTCCTGGAGTCAACGGCTGCCAATCTGTCATCCCTGGCTCCTCTAGAGCGGGCACAGAAAGTCACGGGAGGCCTTGAGCCCTTCAAAAGATGAGCCAACCTAAGAGAGAGCTTGTCCTTTTCCCTGGGGTGTTTCTTGACGTCTCTTCCTCATCTCCCTCTCCGCCCAGGAGGTCCTCAACCGTCACCTTCCTTGGAGTTCTGTCTGCACCTCTGCAATCACTCTCCTCATTGTTAGCCACCTCCTCTGGGCTAATCTCTGAGAAAAGAAGAGAGACCCCATCAGGGACGGTTCTGATCCCTGGGTGGGATGGAGAAGCAGAGTTCTTGTCCGTGTCTATGACCTCAGTTCTAGTCTGAGGCAATCCCCCCTCACCCCTCTCTCTCACAGAATCTGTCCTTTAGACCCTGGAGAGGGTCGTGGTGGTCCCAGCCACACACCCTGCACATTCCTACTCCAAGTCTCATTCTTCTGTTTTATTAATTCATGGATTGATTTTATGTTAACTAGTAACATATTTCTTCCACAGCCTCATTGACTGCCTTCTAGGTGCCAGTCTCTGCACTTGGCACTGGGGACACAGCTGTGGCCACAACACATGATGCCTTGACTTGCATGGAACTTACATTCCAGGTGGGTGCAGGAGGGACCATGAAACAGCACCACCAAGTGGGTGGTGCTAAGTGCTATGAAGAAGAGTAACTCAGGGTGAGGAGCAAAATCAGTGGAGTCAGGGCAGGTGACACTGGAATAGAAACCTGAAGAGACCGCGCCATGACCTGCTGCCACCAACCACACACACTCGGAGGGGGCTCTGGAAGCGCTTATGCACCTCAACTTACAAGGAGTGTGTGTATGCTGGGAAAAGCAAATGGATTTGGTTCCAGGGCTCAGTCCCTGGTCTTGCAGACATCAAGAAGTGGAGATCAATCCGTGGGGAGCAACATTTTCTCTAGAAGAATTTGGTGTATCTGCTACACGGATCCTTCCCGGCTGCACTGACCCTTGCTATGTAGCCTCTCAGCCATGTTCTGTGGCCTTCTGAGACGTTTCGGGAAATAATGTCTTTTAATATAGACTCTGTACGTATTATTGCAACCTAAGACTCCTCCTTGCTCCTGACATCGATTTCTGAAATACAGATGTTCTGAATTTGCGATCACTGCGGAGCTGGTGGTGACTCCTTTCTCTCAAAACTTTTTCTATTGAATTATGTACTATCAAACCTTTCTTCCAACAGCTCACTGGGACGTGACATGATCCCCAGAGGACACTAATGTAATTGTTCATGCAAATTCAAATGGAGTCTCTGAAATAAGATGACAGAACTCAGTCATGGGGTCATTGGCCAGACCTCCCAGAATGTTCAGGTCATTTCTAAAAAAATATTTCCCCTGTACTATCAATAAAATGAGAATGTGGGAATTCCTTGCCGGTCCAGTAGTTAGGACTCCACGCTTTCACTGCTGACGGTGCAGGTTCGATCCCTGGTCAGGGAACTAAGATCCTGCAAGCTGTGTGGCATGGGCAAAAAAAAATTTTTTTAATAAATAAATAAAAGCATAGAGCTGATAGCAACCTTATTAAAAAAAATGAGAATGCAATATAAAAAATTCTGTAGAGAACTCACAGACACCCTGACAATCTGTAGATTACAACTGAGAAGCAGTGCCCCAGGGTATATGCAAAATCTTTACAACTGTCCTGGGTCCCACAGTATGAAGCATCCTTGCTTTTCCCTCATCTTCTACATCTAGTCAACCACCAAGTCCTATCCACTTCATCTCCTAAAGAAGTTCTGAATCTGTCTACTTTTCACATTCTCCAGTGCTACACCAAAGACTCTGTTCTCCTCTGCACTGCACTAAGAATGGTCTTTCAAATGGGATCAGACTTCCGCCCTTATTATAATCCTCTGATGGTTTCCCAATGACTTTAGACTACAGGACAAGCCCTTCAGTGAGACTCCCCACACTGTGGTCCTTGCCTATCCTCCGTCTCCAGCCCCACTTCCCCCTATTTGTTTCAGCTATGCTCATGAACTTGACGTGCTCTGTGATGGTTAATTTTATGTATCAACTTGGCTGGGCTAATTAGCTACACATTATTTTCAGGGTGTGTCTGTGAGGTGCTTCTGGATGAGATTCACGGTTGAATCAGTACTCTGAGTAAAGCAGATTGCTCTCCCACTGTGGGTGGGCTTCATCCAATCAGTTGAGGGACTGAATAGTACAAAAAGCAGAGAAGGACTTGACCTGCAATTGCTGGTTTAAAAATGGAGGAACTGGGACTTCCCTGGTGGTGCAGTGGTTAAGAATCCGCCTGCCAATGCAGTGGACACGGGTTCAATCCCTGGTCTGGGAAGATCCCACATGCCACGGAGCAACTAAGCCCGCGAGCCACAACTACTGAGCCTGTGTGCCACAACCACTGAAGCCTGCACGCCTAGAGCCCACGCTTCGCAACGAGAAGCCACCGCAATGAGAAGCCCATGCACCGCAATGAAGAGTAGCCCCCGCTCGCCAAAACTAGAGAAAAGCCCGTGCGCAGCAACAAAGGCCCAACACAGCCAAAACTAAATAAATTAATAATTTATTTTTTAAAAATGGAGGAACCCACGTGGAAAGTATGAGAAGGAAATTAATTCTGCAAATAACCACCGAGCTTGGAAGACGATCTCAAGCCGCAGGTGAGGACTATAGTCAGTCCCAGATGATACACGGATTCCACACTGTGAGATGTACGGCAGAAAACCCAGCTGAACTGTGCTGGACTTTAGGTTACAGAACTGTGAATCAGTGCATGGGTATTGGTTTTGGCTGCTAAGTTGGTGGTGATTCATTGCACAGCCATGGAAAATTACCTATGGGAGATGTGGACTTTCTTGCCACCTGCTTCAGCCAAAGAAATGTGAACAGAAATGACTGTTACAGGGACAGATCTGAAGAGCAGCATGTGTTTCTTCTTGCCCCTCTGGGTGCTTCTGTCCTCTGCCCCTTGAGCCTGGATCCTGGGTGCAACACATGGAGCAGAGCCACACTGGATGACCCACAAACCAATGAGCAGGAGAACAGATGTGTATTTTTATGCCACTGAGTAGAGCTGGTTGTTATGCAGCATTATTACGGAAATAACTGACTAATACATCGCCATTGCCAAGCCAAAGTCTGCAGGTCTTGGGCCAGAGTTGATGTATTTATCTGAAGGTCTAATCCTGTCGTTTTCTGACACATGGAATGAAACAGAACAAGCCACTCGCATCAAAGAGCAGAAGACCAAAGACTGCCAACAAATGGCCTCAAAACCAAGAAACTGACAAGAGTATGAAAATAAAGCCATTCAAGTAAAGGTCTGTCCTGAACCAGAACCACTGAATTCCACATGCTCAAGGTATGTCAGTATTTACACAAAGTAACCACATCGTAAATGCCTAAGAAATGTTACTTTTCTAAGTCACCAAATTTCTGAAGCTCATTCATTAGCAATCTATATAAAATTGAGTCCTTCTGTGATATTTCTAGCAGTTCAGTAAGTGATTAAAAGCCAGGCGTTCAATTCTAGATGCCAGAGTGAGGACATTAGCTCAGACCGGTTCTACTTAGAAAACCTACACCTTCTTCAAAACAACAAGCCTTAGCAAAATTGTTTCATGTCTTTTATCCCCTAAATGCAAAAACAGCTCAGACAATACAGGAAGAATTAAACAATCAATTTGATTGAAGGGGTAGAACAAACGCATACAAATTTTTTTTTTGCCAGTTTTTAAGGCTTTAATTCTACAGCTAAAGTTTAATTATCATTCACAAACCCCCCATTCTGTGATCTCTGAGATAACTGAAAGTTGAATATATGTTATGTAGCTTTTGGAATGATTTTAATTAGGCCAAGGCCTTGTTCCTATTATTATCTTCCAACCCAACATGAGTTTAGCTATTTTAAGCCTGTGTTATCTGCAAAAAAAGCACTTTTTGCTTTGTTGCTCCACTATTTTTATTCCCAGAGCTAGTTAAGTTTGCATTTCGATTTTTTTATTGCTAAAAATCTAACTTTCCAAATACACCAATGTATCATTTGGGATCTAGAACCCAGGGAAACTTCAGAATCTGCTATTATTGGATATTCCATGAGATATTTATTTCAAAGTAGCACAAAGAAAAATTAGATACTGTCCACTAAAGCAAGAAGTGGATACAAATGTACACGACACAATTATTTCATTGAGATTTTTAGGTTAATGAGAAATTAAATGCACACTTTGCATACATAACTTTAGATCAGCATGATTCTTATGGAACAATTCTGTCTAAGAGAGCCATTTTTACATGGGTAGTTTGGACCACTCTGAATGGTAGCCGAGCTGCTAGAGGTCTCTCAAGAGGAGAGTGTCCAAAAATGTGTCCTTCTTTGAAAGATCATATTTTCACCTTGACTTATTAAGAATTTTTTCAGATTGCAGAAGTCATTGGATCGTATAAAGGAGGCACAAAGAGGTTCTGATAAAGACTCGCGGAGGGATGGGGGGGTGGTAAAGAGAGAATCATGGCAGCTAGTGAGCGTGACTTGGGGAGAGGCCACCAATTTTCATGCAAAGGGAACAAACATAATTTGGTGCAGTGGGGAAAATCCCACAGCAGAGGTGAGACCACTGAGCCAAACTGGAGGACTGAAGGAAAGCTGAGGATGAAAGCTGGGAGCCGGGTTCAATATTCAGAGCCAGGTCAAGAAGAGTGGCCAGAATCTGTGCACCTGAAGCTGTCAGGTGGAGCCCCCGAGAAGCTGGACAGTAGGACAGAGATGCCCAGAGATCTGGAGAAGAGGAATGGATTGGAGCTGGGTATGGCCATAGTGCACACCTCCTGGGGGCATTGCTCACGATGGACTCTCTGCTGGGCTCCAAAGGGGAGTCTTGTTCACAGAGGCAAAGTGAGATACACTCCCTGGAGTAGGAATGGCTCTTCCTTGGGGTTGAATATCCTATAATAGCAGATTCTGAACTGTCCCTGGGTCCCAGACTCAAGTCAGGAACAGAAAACACACTCTGGACAGGAGACTTCACTCCGTCCCTCGGGATCCAGGAGAAGCTGAAAGGGTCAGGTTTCAGCCTGATGATCACCACTCTGTGTGCATGTGTACGTTGAAGACTTTATTTTTTAGAGAAGTTTTAGGTTCAAAGCAAAATTGAGCAGAAGGTATAGAGATTTCCTGAACACCCCCTTCCTTCACGCCTGCACAGCCTCCTCTATTATCTACACCCCCCACCAGATGGTACATTTGTTACAACTGATAAACCTTTGTGGACACATCACCATCACCCCAAGTCCGTAGTTTACATTAGGGTTCACTCCTGGTCTTGTACCTTCTGTGGGTTTGGACAAATGTATAATGACACAAGTATCCACCATTATAGTATCTATTCTGTATGAGTACAGTTTCCATTATAGTATCTATTCTGTATGAGTACAGTTTCCATTACAGTATCTATTCTGTATGAATACAGTTTCCATTACAGTATCTATTCTGTATGAGTACAGTTTCCATTACAGTATCTATTCTGTATGAGTACAGTTTCCATTATAGTATCTATTCTGTATGAGTACAGTTTCCATTATAGTATCTATTCTGTATGAGTACAGTTTCACCACCCTAAAAAATCCTCTGTGCTCTACTTATTCACCCCTCCCTTCCATCCCCTGGCACCCACTGATCTTTTTACTCTCTCCATGGTTTTATGTTTTCCAGAATGTCACAGCGTTGCAATCATACCGTATGTAGTGTTCTCAGATTGGCTCCTTCCACTTAATAATAAGCATTTAAGGTCCCTCCATGTCTTTCCATGCCTTGATAGCTCATTTATTTTCAGCACTGAATGATATCCCATCGTCTGGATGGACCACAGTTTATTTCTCCATTCACCTGCTGAAGGACACCTTGCTTGCGTCCATGTTTTGGCAATTATGAATACAGCTGCTGTGAGCATCCCTGTTTAGGCTTTTGTGTGGATGTAAGTTTCCCACTCCTTTGGGACCACTCTTTTTTTTTAAGCTGGTTGGGCAACGTGTGCAGAGAGGTGGGAGAATGGACAGGGTAGACTGGCCTCGGGTTCGATGCTCCAGAGGTGGTGGCAGGTACAACCATCCCAGTGTCCAGAGAAGATGAAAAATTCCTGTGAAGGTTTCAGGCATCATTCTGTTCACGTGAGATGTAAAGATGAATAAAAATCGGTTCCTCCCTCAAGGGGCTGGAAGTCTAAAACCCATCTCGCTGAATCCACATCTTACAGAAGACACAATAGCAGTGGTTATGCGTTAACATGGGGAAACAGTATGTTTCCTAGAGAGGAGATAACTGAACTGAGAATTCTAAGATAAATCGTGGCTCCTCAATTTGGGGAGACGAGTCAGTGGGTAGAGAAGGGGGCATTCAAGGCATGAAGAGTAGCTGGAACGCAGCTGGGGTTTGTTCATCAAGGCAGACGAAAAACAAACAAAGTGCCATCAAAAGCCCAGGACTCCATCCTAAAGATGGTGTAAAAGTTAAACAATTTTGCCATAAAGTACATGTAGAGAGTCAACTTTGAATCACTGAAGGCTAAAAGAGAGCTACTTTACTTTTTTGTTTCTTAAGTTATTGAAATAATGGACTTCATTTTTTTTATTACGATACAATTCGCATCTCATAATAGTTAGCGTTTTATTTTATTTATTTATTTTTTAACTTTTTTTTTGGCCACACCATGAGGCCTGTGGGATCTTAGTTCCCTGACCAGGGATCAAACCTGTGCCCCCTCTATTGGAAGCACGGAGTCTTAACCAATGGACTGCCAGGGAAGTCCCAGTTAGCATTTTAACATTGACAATTTGGTGGCTTTTAGGATAGTCACAAAGTTGTGTGACCATCACTGCTATCTAATTTCAGAACATTTTCATCAGGACACAGAGAAACCCTGTACCCATTAGAGGCCACTTCCCAGCCACTCTCAGCCTCTGTCTTAATCCTTTTGAGCTGTTATAAGATAAATACTGTAGACTGAGTAGCTTCAATAAAAATTTATTTTTCACCATTTTGGAGACTGGGAAGTCCAAGATCAAGGTGCCGGCAGAATTCGGTGTCTGGTGAGGGCCCTCTTCCTGGTTCACAGACAGTGTCTTCTTGCTGTGTCCTCACATAGTAGCAGGAGGGAGAGAGAAGTCTTCGGGGTCTCTTTTAGAAGGGCACTACTTCCGTTCATGAGGGCTCCACCCTTAGGACCTAATCACCTCCCAAAAGCCCCATCTCCCAATGCCATCCGACTGGGGGTTAGAATTTCAACAGAAGAAGTTTGGGGAGTCATAAATATTCAGTCTGTTGAACCCTGGCAACCTCTAATCTACTTTCTGTCACTATGGATTTGCATATTTTTGAAATGTCTTAACAGAATCATAGAATATATGGTTTCTTGTCCGTGGTATTTTTCTCTTACCACAATGTTTTCAATGTTCATCCTCAATGTTGCATGTTTCAGCACTTTATTCTCTCCAGGTAAAGGCTCTTTGCACTAGGCAAGCTCCAAGTCAGGGCAAAAACAGACAAATAAACCATTCCTTAGGAATGAGGATTTGCTAGAGTCCAGGCTGTTCCTTCCCTCTGCTGCCTGCTAGGCAAGCCAGGGGATGTTGTTTTTCAAGGCTGGAGAATGATGGATCACACTTGTCAAGTTAAAATACCACCAAGCTTATTGTTTTTTACTGAGATTCAACTATTTTCCTCGAATAATTGCTGCCTGGATTGCTGCAAGCCTTTGGTTAATTTCCAGATTCCTGTAAAAGTTATCTCTGACAACTTTTTCTAGCTGTCTCACTGATTTTATGGAGAAGGGAAATTTTGGAGGTCCTTACTCTGCCATTTTCACTGCTGTCCATGTCATTTCCTTTTGCTTTCATTGATAAAACTTTATGAAGTAAGTAGATTGTAATGCTAGTCACAGATTTCCCCTCCCTTGTGTGCATGTCCTGTTGCAATGTGAATTTGCAATTACGCCCTGTAAGTGCGGAGGTCTACTTATCAACGTTTTGCATCTGGGTTTGGCCATGGAACCTGTTTGCAATGGAAAGTGGCAAACACACACCAGCAGATGCTTGCAAACTCTCTGTACCTGGGCTTGCCCTTGCCTGCTGATGTTGAAACCACCGGAATGGCAGCCTTGAGGACAAGCCTGGACCAGCCTGCTGGAGAATGAGGGAGCCACATGGAGAGGGCCCCTGGATGTTGCCCACCTTCACGGATGAAGCCATAATAAACCAGTCACCCCAGCTATTCATCCACCAATTACAGATGCTGGAGCCAAGATCCACGGAGATAATCCTAGACAGGAAAGAGCCATCACACTGAGCCCCACCTAAATGTCAACCTACAAAATCAGGAGCTAAGTAAGTGGGTATTGTATGAAGCCACTAAGTTTTGAGATGGTGTGACACACAGAGAACCCTGATACCATCTATGTCTATTCATCATCTTTACTCTTTACTCCTATGAAAATACAGACACTCTGGAGAAAAACGTAGCCATTTACGTAGTCTGTCTTGCAACATTAAAATGGTTACGTTCTGATCAGGGATGACTAGGCAAACTTTTATGTTTATTTATTTATTTTTAAAATATTTATTTATCTATTTGGCTGCACGCTGGTCTTAGTTGCAGCACGTGGGATCTTTTTTCAGTTGCGGCACGTGGGATCTTTAGTTGCGGCATGCATGTGGGATCTAGTTCCCTGACCAGGGATTGAACCCGGGCCCCCTGCACTGGGAGTGCGGAGTCTCAGCCACTGGACCACCAGGGAATATTGTGACTGCAACTGTGTTTGAAGATGAGCACGATGGTGATGGTGTTTGAAGTTTGGGGATGAGGTCACGGAGGGTTCAATACTGCAGTCTTTCTACTTTTGTGTTTGTTTGCCGTTTTCCACAATATAGTGCTTTAAACAAATTATGGTTAGCAATTGTCATGCAGTCTTTCTATCCTGTCTTTCCATTTGGAATAACACTGATGAGAATGAATTTTAAAATGTAAATTTTCATCTGTGCCTCTCTCAGGAAACATACATTATTTCATTCCAAGCTTTCATTTCAAAGTGCTGAGGCTTCTGAGGGCAGAGTGAAAGCATCTTCCTATCAGTACAACCACAATGCAACCCCATGCGAATTATAAATAAATGATCTTTACTAATATCACATTTAATGTAAAAAATCAAAAGGCATAGTCTGCTCTATGTCCATGTCCGTGATGAAAATGTCTTGCTTTTCTAACACCTAAGTAATTGGCAACTACAATGGACCAGATAGTAATCAGAGAGCTGAGTTCCATGCTGGAAAGAACTCTGTACTTATCTGCCAAGATAGAAGAAACTCTAGGGCAATGTGATTAACTCCCTACGTTGGCAAATCCATATTTTATGGTTCAGGAATACTCATCGACCAACTAGGAAATGGTTTAGGGTACTATCGCAGTTTGCATTTGTCCTTACACACTACAATTAAAACAGTAGGAAAGATACATCAGAATGGGTCTTAATATGGTACTGCCGAAAACACTTCCTAATTGGGTAATCCTCTCTTGCTAGGAGAATTAAATGTGTTCTATTAAATAATCGTGTTTAATCATAACGGTGCCTTACAATTCAGCTGCCTTTGTCACCATCCTCCCTTCTCAGGCACTGGCGTGACTTACATTACAGAGGTTGAATTCTTTTATGTTGAAATTCAGTCCTCAAAATTAGTGATTTAGAGTCCCATTCATTCACTCAGTCAAATTCTTTTCCTTCCAGAGCATGCAAATTTCTGTGGTTATGTTCCAAAGAGGAGAAGTGAGAAGCCCAGCCAAGGTGGTTAGTCTAGATGAACACCAGAAGGAGAGAGGACAGGGCTTGCTCCGTGCTATTGCTGAATGTTTCAGATTGGATGGGCGATGCTCAGTATGTAGGCCATTCACTGAGTACCCGTTAACATAGTCGCCGCGGCTGCTGCAGAATCAGTTTTGTCACGGCCATTAATTTCTAGAAAAGGCAGCATGCCATCTAGCTGTTAGGGACCCTGCTCGTGGCCAGATCTCATGGAAAGATAATCCAAGAGCATTGCCATTTCCTAGAATAAATCTCCACATCTTCTGAAGGGATTTCTTGTACTTCTAGAAAACTTCCTTGGAGCAGAGAAGCACAGAGGCCATCCTTTGCAGAGAAATATGTATTTTTAAAGCATGGTAAGTGATGAGTTGACACTGGATTCCTGCACGTTTTAGACATACAAGACAGTGAGAGGTGAAGGTCTGAAATTCTGGCTCTTCTGTCTGCCCCGGAGCTAAACAGTTGTTTGGACAGAAGCATTCATCAAGTGCTTTCTCATGCATTATCTAGAATCACTGAAGATGGACTATTATGGGATAATTGCCACACTGCAACCCACGGCAACTTCAGTCCTCTGACCTCTACTTTTTCATCTTTTAAGAGAAATGCACCATAAACAGAAGTGGGGATGATTAAGGCTTGCTTCTATATTGAACACCAATCTTCCTCTCGCCTCCAACCCCTGCTCCCACTATAATGCGTAAGTCACTATCTCATTTCTGCTTGGTCGTTCTCTTCTAATTGTCATCACTGTTGAATTTAAACAACTATACATGAGCAGAACCATTTATAGCCCTGGAAAATCTTTTAACACTGCCTTGCTGTGATGGAAATTACGCAATATGGCTTTAAATATTTCCCTAACACAAGTCGCCCTTTAAAACATTGTCATGGGAAAACAAGAGCACTATATAATTTTTTTTTTGGCACCAGAATTCACTAAACATTATTGGGGTGACAATAAAAAGGGCAAACAATTCAAAGGATGAAAGGTCAGAAGATGGTTTACTGGCATTTAAAATATATCACTGTTCCTACTATATATTCTTTTTACTTTCAATATAGTGTCAAAAATTTTAAACATACAATTAAACAAGATGAAACATTTTCAACATATTTAACATGGCATTAAATGTAGGCTTTGTTGTTATTGTTAAAGCAGAGACATTTAACTTGTACAGTCGTTGATAAATTTCCATGCCCTGTAAGATGTCACCCAGTGAAGTGATTATTTACCTCCCTAAAGCCCACTCAGGAAAGGTTAGGAGATGTGTACATTTCTGAAGCTTCAGTCAACCTAAATGTTAATTTTTGTGTTTTGTTTGTTTGTTTTTCATCCTGGCCCAAAGCCATCCTCATTTTTCCTCTCCTCCAACTACCTAAAATATCTTTCTAAGCCTGCCTAAGCCTCAACCATTCCAGTGTTCAAAATGCCCCAGGATTCCTTAGCAGATGTTCTGTAAGGGAAAAAAATGAGTGATGAAGTATCTGGCAAAATTTAATCATTATTCCTTTGCAGAAACAGAGTGGTGACATGAGTTAGTCAAGAAGAAGGTACTTAAAGGTGCAGTGACAACATCTAAGCCCTTGGTCACTTAAGAACAAAGGATTATTCCTTGCTCACCCTATATGGTCATCGTGGGTCATCTGGGGCTCTGTTTGGTGTCATCCACACCCTGAGACCAGTCTGGGGGACCAGCCTCTATGTGAGATGTGGAAAGAGTGCCGGGAAATTTTGATACTGGCAACTGATGCTGCAGCTCTGAAGTGACAGGTGACATTTCCTCCAAAACACAATCTTAAAATGTGCCTGGACCATGGAACAAGCCACAGACCTTCAGCAAACACCACAGTGAGGGCTGTAAACAGTAAATGAATAAACACAAAACCACATGCCTGTTTCTTTAAATGCAGTAAACCAACTCCACTAATCTGAACTCCATTTTAATGGTCAGTATCCTCAGATCGCTTCTTTCCTCTGGAAATGTCTCAAGTCTGTAGGCCAGCTCAAAGATTCAATGTGTGGGTTGAATTCACACAGCACCCTCCTGTGTTCCTTGGCAGGCCAATCAAAATAATAAGTTCTATCAATGACTTACATATCCGGCTCTTTGTACAATGTCACCATCTAACCAAGCCTGCTACGTATGGTGGCCCAGGTTGCACACTGGTCAAATTTAGAAAGCACTCTTCCTACGGTGGTGTGTTCATGTCACCCCTGGAGTTGTGCAGTAGACAGCACGCACAGTCATACATGGAGACCATGAAAATCTGTCCATTTACTTTTTTTAACCAAAACATCATGGCATAAATCTGAGCATAAAGCAGTCATTTACATCCTGTTTTCTATATCTGTTTCCTCATCTGTAACGAGACAATCATAACATCTATCTGATAGAGATGGAGTGAAGATTAAGTCAATGAACGCACAGACGCACTTGGAATCAAGCCTGGGATGCATGAGTCTAACCATACATCATCCCATAAGCCAGCCTATCACAGCAACGCATGGGCCCTGGGACCATTTCCCACCTCACCTTCAGGATGATGAAACGTGTTGCAGAAACTCACTTTATCTCTGCTTCTGATGCTACAGCTGGGAATACGTCTCCCTGATACAAGCTCTAATGGATGGGCTGTCTCATACCTCTCTCTCGTAGCAGTTACTGACCCGATACATTTGCCTCGCCTGATAAAATGCCACGAGTGCCCTTTTCTGAATTATCTGAAACTCTTAACTTCTCCCAACCTTTTCATATGGCACTTGTCACCTTCGCTGAGAGGCACTAGACAACGCTGCTTTCAAACCTTGCTGCAGAAATGCCCCTCAGATTTTAACACGAAACTGATGCTCTGCATTAACTGAGTGTTTTCAATGCTGACTTTTAAAGAAAAGCACAGGAAATAAGGATCTCATGGATTAATTGGAAATATTAAACATTAGTTACACGGCATTATTTCAAAGGTTGCTGCAAGAAGTTGGCATAAAAACATTACATCATCTTTTGATCTTTTTCTAAGACTAAAATCTGATCAACAAAACTAAAATATTGCATTCACAGGAGTCTTTTACATATTCACAGGAAATATTTTTGAAAGTATTTAAAAAGTGATAAAGTTTGCAGGGAATTAAAAAAACATTCCTTGCAGGATATTTGGTCCTGTCCAAAACTTTTGTAAGACATTTGGTGCATCAGACATTTGGTCCATGCCAAAAGGTCCTTGAAATTCGGTCCTATCTAAAATGTCCATGAGATATTTGGTCCATGCCACACAATTTTGAACAGGACCAAATATCAAGGACCTTTTGGTGTGGACCAAGATGTCTCCTTGGGCGTTTTGGACAGGACCAAATATCTGCTAGCCAGAATATTTTATAAAAAGGTATTCATTAGAAGATTTTACTATTAGAAATACCATCATTCCTAGGCATATATATTTTGAAATCTGCTATTTTCCTATAATCCATGATGCAAAATGTAGTATTCCACTTTGAGAAAGAATCTCAACATTTAAGTAATGATCAAATTGCTGGTTGTATAAAGCAAGCAACTCTGTTTCTCACTCACTCACACTGTAGTTGCAGAATCACTTCTCCACAATTCTGGGCTGTGGGCAGGTGGTGGTAGTGTCCAGTATACGTCTATCTTTAAGTTTCTCTGTTTCCCACCTTCATATGGTTGACGGTCTTTAAAGAATTAAGGCATATACCACATTTCCTTGTCCATTCATCTGTTAGTGACATTTAGGATTCTGTCCACATACCGGCTATTATGAATAATGTTGCAATGATCATGGTTGTGCAGATATCTCTTTGAGATCCAGATTTCAATTTTTTGGATAAATACCCAGAAGTGAGGTGGCTGGATCCTATGGTAGTTCTATCTTTAATTTCTTGAGGAATCTCCATACTGTTTTTCACAGCTGCTACACCATTTTGCATTCCCGCCAACGATGTAGAGGGTTCCAATTTCTCCACATCCTCACCAAGACTTGTTGCCTTTTGTTTTGTTTTGTTTTGTTTTTTAATAATAGACACCCTTGAACTTTAAAAATGAGGGCAATCTTTCAGTAAACAACATGGACGAATCTTAGGTACAAGACGCTAAGTGAAATAAGCCAGTCACAGAAGGACAAATACTGCATGATTCCACTTATATGAGGAAACTCATAGAGGCAGAGAGCAGAATGGTGGTTGCCAGGGGCTGGGCGGGGGGGCGGGGTGAGGAAAATGGGGAGTTCCTATCAACGGGTATAAAGTTTCAGTTATGCAAGATGAATACATTCTAGAGATCTGTTGTACAATTCTGTGCCTGTAGTTAAAAATATTGTATTGTACACTGAAGAATCTGGTAAGAGGGCAGATCTCATGTTAAGGGTTCTTCCCATCATAAAATCAAAATTAAAAATTAGTGCATAGGCTTCTATTCAAAGCAACACCAGTAGATCGGAAAAAATCTTTTTGCAATCCAAAAAATGATCACAGAATGTCAAGCTTACATAATGCGGCCAAGCTTAGTGTTATTAGTCAAGCTAAGTAACCCTAGCTGCTGTTGCACTAACAGCCTCCAAATCTCGGTGGCTTAAAAAAAAGATTAGATCCTGTTCAGGTCACAGCCACCTGTTGATGAGGGGAGGGGGGTTTCTCTGCATCTGCCCCAGGTGGTGACTCAGGGATCCAGGCTATTTCATTACCATCATGGCATCACCATTCCTTAGGACCATCTCCGAGTCCTTACCTGGATATTCTGCATTCTGCAGCTACAAACAGAGGATGGTGCGGGGAACTTCCGGCCAGGCCTGAGTGTCTCTATGGTCCCAAAGATAAAAGAAGTGGGATATGTCTTCTTGCCCGATACCCATTGCAATGAAACCGTACGTAAGAGCTATGAGACAGTTTCTGCTTCACATGCAGTTACTGAGGGGCTCTGCCCACTAGGGAATATGTCATATCTTTGTGTGTGACTTAGTTTTGCACCCTGTGTTAAATTTAGACAACATAAATTTTGACAGGCAATTCACAGTTCATATTTATAATAATATATTCATCGGAAATTGGGCCTTCAGAAAAACACCACCATCCCTCAGCACAGGTAATACAGTTTGAAACCTGAGATCCTCATATAACCAGGGAGGCCAATTTTATATCCCAGACCACCATAAGAAAGTCATTGTGTTTGCTCATTGGGTAAACCATACAATCTGCCTTTTTTTTTAAATTGCAGTGTAGCTGATTTACAATATTGTGTATTTCAGGTGTATAACAAAGTAACTCATGTGTGTGTGTGTGTATATATATATATATATGTATATATATATATTCAGATTATTTTCCATTATAGGTTATTACAATATATTGAATATCGTTTCCTGTGGTATACAGTAAATGCTTGTTTTTTTATCTATTTTGTATATAGTGGTGTGTATCTGTTAATCCCAAACTCCTAATTGAATCCTACCCCTCCCTTTCCCCTTTGGTAACCATAAATTTGTTTTCTATGTCTGTGAGTCTATTTCTGTTTTGAATATATTATACATTCATTTGACAATCAGCTTCTTTGAAGATGGGTAAGATAAACAGCTGTACCCTGAGAGGTCACTTAGAGGATCTGAACTTCATGAGGAGAACCGCCTTTAGGGCAAACATTTGAGGCTCTCCTAGATGTAAGGTCCACTGAGTTCTCAGAAAACTGAGAAATTGCTTCATGACAATATTTCCTTTGCATGAACACACGGGTCATTTTCAAGTTGCTTGTGTTCTAATTAGGTAAGTGGACGTTTCCTTAATTGAAAAGGCTCCTCTAACATAATATTTGACACTCTTAAATACTGGTAAATTACGATCGCTTAACTCGGAGCCCATCACACAAAGAGATGGTAGGAAGTGATGTCAGCTAGAGGCAGGTGTAGCAACACAGACCCGGTGCGTGGCATCGGAACACCAAGGATGGCCAGGGCACCCACACTGTCCTGACTGAGGCCAGGACAGCCCAGATGGATGGGAGGTGAGGGGAGACAGGCAGCTATAGTTTACGGGGCACTTGGTCATTGACATCACACCTGACATCCTCTGAGGGCCAAAGAGGAGGTGACGAAGCTTGGCGTGTATTGCACAGGAGCCTGTGCAAAGCAACATCTTTCATCCATGCACACCTCTCCCTACCATGACCCACGGGTCAGCCCGCCTCCCGACGGGCATGGTTTAGCTTTTATCCAGAATGGCTGGGTCAGTGAGAGCCCATCTGAGCCCCAGCATCACTGCATTCCTTCCTTGTTCTCATGGCTTCAGCAGTTTAGTCTGACTCCGCTTCTGCCTTCCCAGGGAACCCAGTCGAAAGGTAGAGAAGAGAGGGCAAGGTTTGTCGTATCAAAATTTAGACTCTTCTCTGCCCCAAACATCTGTTGAGCAAAGAAGCTGCTTCATCTGGGTCCAGGACCAGTTAAGACTTCCAAGGCCCAGGAAGGAAACATATGCATAAGATTCAAGATAAAGACAGGTTACATAAAAACATAAACCATATTAAAACACACAAGAATTCTATTTTACGACTGCGTTGGTACCTGTGTGTCTATGATCTTCAACCCCAAATGTTCAGTTTTTGTTTCTGATGTTAAAAGACATTAGACATTTTTTTGTGAGCCCCTGAAAAGAGGCTGTGTGCGTGATGGATAATTTGGCCCTTGCCCTGCCCTCTAATCATGAAAGTCAGGGGCTATTTATTTCTTACCCATCTCTATACTTCCTACCCCTCCCCGGAGCCTCAGACATTCCATAAATATTTGCTGAACTAAACCCATATTCCCCATCAATTAACATCATGCCCCAAACATAGGAAACACTCCGCACGCTTGCTGAATTGAGTCCTGTGGGAAAGCACGGCACGAGAGCACAGAATGTTTAATTGCCAAGGAAAATTTTATTTTAATTTTGCATTAACATCAGGCCAAGGTTCTGGGAAACCTGCACAGAGGCAATCACTTCACAGGTCGCATTGTTCAGACAGATGCCAAATACTTTTCCCGCTTCTTTACCCTTCACTGGATGTCCTTCAGGGCTACCTGAAATCTGTTTCCTTTCTTTAATCCTTAATTACCTCGATGTGTAGGTTGTATGTAATTTTGCTTTTCATGCAGTGATACTGACATCGTCAAATAATGCCCTGTCTATAGGTTAGTGTTTGCTTAGCCTTTAACATCTACGAAATGCTACAAATACAAAGATTTTTTAAAAAGAATTTGTTTAAAGCTTCAAAACCCACTAAGGTTTGCACATACAACTCAAGAGGTCACACCGATGGGAATTCCAATTTCCTGCTGTACATTCCAAGCAAAACTTTCAGATGGTAAGCGGTCTGAAGTCTATGGTAATGATGATTATGACAAATAAACCTGATTTTCAAATACCGTGACACATAAGGGTGATCCAAGTTATTTTGAGGCAAATACTTTAAAGCTCATTGTAGCTCCAGAGGTGTATGTATTCTTCATTGGCTGTTACCATTGTACAGATTAAACAATTAATTCTATACAAAGCTATGTATTCACATCATCTATAAAACTCCTTCAAGTTATTTCACCCTCAAACACATGTTCTTACATCATAAAATGTTTTGTAAAAGTCCATCTGCATTGAGTATGTTCAACTCTGAGTAAACGTGATCATCTTCAAACGTAAGTTCGTAACGGTGGCTTTATATAGTTTTTGTATGATAATAGCAATAATCCTAACACATTAGTAACATGCTGGTGCATTCTTTCATGAGACTATTTCCTAAAACAATGTGACAGATTTTTGGCAGTTTCTGGAATGAGAAATCCACATTAAAAGAAAGAATCCTGTTTGTTTTCCAACTTTAAACCATTCCCAGGGAGTGGGTGGGGGGGGGGGGCGGTGGGAATCATTTCTCTTTTTTAAGAAAAAGAAAGATTAAAATCTGAAAGAGTAGACCTTAAAGAGGAGCTGGGGACATGCTGCTGGATCTTAGAAATTCTTCAGTGGAGACAAACAGAGGAAATCAGAGTGCCGTGTCAGAAAGCCTGAGCCACGCTGTACACATTCTCTCCAAAGTGCCCGGAGTGGTCAGGGTACCTGGTGGGGTGGGGTATTCCATTGACCTGCACTCTTGTGGGATCGAGAAAACCCTGAGCCAAGAGCAGATGTTCAGACGTGTTCCCAAAAGAGATGAATGGGAGGCAGATGGACCACAGCTCCTGAGGACGGGTCCGTAAAGGCATCCGCATGATATTGTTGGAGGATGTTCAGCGCCTGAAGGTGACCTAAGTGCTCCCTGCACAGGTGAATTCTTTCCTCAGGAGGGGCTGGTGGCTCAGACGTTGGAACTCTCTCCAGCTGTGCCCCTAACCCCCAGTCTCCGATGTGACCTGGTTACGCCTCGTCCTGCGTTACTGAGGTTGCAGGAAATGGAATTCAAACAAAATTGCACATCTCGTGGTGGAGGCATAGATATTTCTTAGCCACAGGATCAGACCACACAAAACACCAGTACGGACATGAACCACCTTCTCTCTTCATTAAATTCTGCAAGAACTCAAGATGTCACGGTCATGGGTATGGGTCGTGGATGGATTGCTTGTGTCTCTCTCCCCCCATTGCGAAATGTCGCAATTTTACATGCCAAAAAGTCTGAATTCTGTTAGAAAGGATTCCAGGGACTGCAGCATCACTGAAGTGGCCTTTGAGTTCAGAACCTCCGTTCACCAAAGAAACAGCAGAACCCAAGTAGAATGCTGCAAATTATGGGATGCAAATCCGTACAGGAGAGATTTGTCTTGGCATTATTGTTGCTGAGGGATTTCACCGAAAGGCTGTAGTACAAACAGAGCTGTGAGCCGCTATTGTTTTTACTTAAATAGTGATAAGCTTCTAAATACTGTAAACTTCTTGAAGAAACTGTATATATATAAACGTATATATCATGAATAGTATTTCATATTATTGCAAATAATACTGACAGTAATTGCCTTCCAATAACCAAATTGGAACTTACCATCATCCATGATGGGTCAAGATGGTCTTTTACTCATTATAACGCTGCACGTGTTAGATTTAGTAAACACTCTTTAAATTTTATTCTCTTTTTCGTGATGCGCTATAAGGGGAATCCCAGTGGCCACAGCATCACATCAGCTTGTGGAGTAAGTGATGCCTTATGTCGTGGATCACACGCATTGGCTGAGAGATGAACAGGTTACCTGTGCAACTTCCTGCTCTCCGTCTGCACTGGTGTTGGCCAGACTCATTGAAATCCCGCCTACCGCATTCACATAACGTTGGCCTTGGAAGACGTGACTAACGCCTATGCCTCTGTTTACCGCAAACCCTGATTTTTTCCCCGGGGCGTAAATGTGGGGTTTTGACGGAGCCTCCAGGTGAGAAGACAGAGAGAAGGGATCTGAGTCCCGGGGTGGGAGCTGCCAGGGCTGGCCTCACCCAGTGCCGCCCCCCACGCTCGTCTGTGATGCAGCAGGTGGGGTGGCGCCGGGCGCCCCCAGACGCACGTGGCTAACGGCTTCCTCTCCCATCCTGCTTCTCCCGGTCGCACTGGCAAGACAGGCCTGACGATGAGCAACACATCTGAAGCCACGGCTTCCAGATAAGGTTGCCCAGCGACAGCTGATTGGGGACGTCCCGCAGGGTCTCAGCGTGCCGGGCTGCCGCTTCCTGCATGGTCCCCAGGATCTCCCGGAACCGGGGCTCTGACGTCGGAGTTAACGGGTTTCTCTCCCTGGGGTCTTGGGAGATGTCAAAGAGCAGAGGCGGGTCGTGGTAGGTGACATATTGCCCGTGACAGAAACACACGTGGGTGGCAAAGCATCCGTTGGCGCCCTCGGGGAAGAACTTGGGTGTGAAGAAAAAGGCTTTCCAGATGGACGTGCCTGTGGTTGACAAGGACAGAAGTGGGTTTCGTGGGGACAGGGTCATCAGAGTCACCTCCAAAGAGAACATGCACAGAAAGCACCCTGCCGTGCGCTGCAAGAAGGCAGAGACCTACCACTCGATTATGCATGGAATGGATTTCTCATGCTTAAGGCTCAAAAGGGTAAGAGACATAGCTTAAAAAAACAACATACATATATATATACATATATACACTACCAAATGTAAAATAGATAGCTAGTGGGAAGCAGCCGCATAGCACAGGGAGATCAGCTCGGTGCTTTGTGACCACCTAGAGGGGTGGGATAGGGAGGGTGGGAGGGAGGGAGATGCAAGAGGAAAGCGATATGGGAACATATGTATATGTATAACTGATTCACTTTGTTATAAAGCAGAAGCTAACACACCATTGTAAAGCAATTATACTTCAATAAAGATGTTTAAAAAAAAAAAAAAAAAACAACCATGCATTGCTGTTTAACTGCGACAGAACAAGAGACGAAGCTGATTATGCAATAGCTGTTAGGATGCAAATTTAACCATATTAAAACTTTGGCATTTCCTCCTTAATCCATCTCTCTCTCTCTCCCTCTCTCTTTCTCTCTCTCTCCCGCCCCTCCCCTCTTCCTCTTCCATCTTTTTCCCAACCCCTAATTTCTTGGGAGAAGCTGGTGAGAAAGGAAAAAAGCTTGCTAATTGTTTGAGCAGAGAACTCTAAGAGGACTGTCACAGTTCAGTCTCATAAACTTTACAGCTTGCAGCTGCAGTGAGGCAGGCACTCAGCAAATACACACTGACTAACAGATTCTAAGCTCTGAGCTCTGACCCTTTTTGTTCTCCAACTTCAAGATGCCAAGCTTCGCAGCCAGTGTTTCTGTTTAAAACAAAGTGGAGGGAAGAGGGAGGCTCGATGCTAATACGTACGTGAGATGGTAAAACGCGACACACACGCATACACATATACACACGTGTACACATACATACAGCCATCAGGAACCATCTGAAACACGCTAGGACCTCAGCTAACATTTGATTTCCTCCCTTTTAAGAAAGCCCAGACGCATCCCATCCAGAATTTAGTGAGGCTGGGCGTGAGGATGGGGAGAAATTGCAGCTGGGTTACAGAAATGATCTTTTGGGCGTGAAGAAAATGTTCTGATATTAGATTTGACTATAGTTGTAGAACTCTATACATTTACTAAAAATGGTTGAATTGGAATTCTATGCTCTATATGTGATACCTTAATAAAGGTGCTAAAAATTCCAAATTGACCCCAGAGTAGGATGGTTACATAGTTTTTAAAATGTAACTTCTGTGTTCCATTAAACACCCAATATTGACATTTTTAGAAAAAAATTAATTTACAAACAAATAATTGTGAAATGTTTGATTTCCTGTTTATCCTACAATGTTATGACTTTCTGAAAGCTGACTACTAATCACACATGCTCTGACAGAGGTCTAAAAACTGTTTCCTGGGTAGAAAAAGGTGACAGATCAAAACAGAGTTAACACGTATGAACCAAGCAGAATTAGGTGCAGACCGAAAATGTCCTTCTTCGCTTTATACTTACAGCTTTTTTATATAAAACCATAGAGACTGTCCCACTAGAAAGCATCACACACCTATTTAATTCACTTTGATCATTTGTTTGCCATGGAGATGGTGATTTTGTAGTTATAGGTATCGAGTGGCCCATGGATCCAAATGCAAAAGAAATTAATGGAATTAACAGAAAACAATTGCCATGGGTCCCACGTTCTCCCCAAACAGCCCCTGACCTCAGACAAGCATATTCAAAGGTGAGTAAGCCTCTCTGGTTTGGGGAAGACCCAGTCAGCACAGACAAGCAATGTGCACATGGCCTAGATGAATATACTAAAGGGATCCATGACGGGGAACCTCCCGTCCGTCGCGTAGTTGATGCTGGGAGAGATGGCACTTACTGGCTGTGTTGCTTTACACAACTTACAGGTCAGCACCTGCCTTCTAAAGATGAATTCAGGCTGCGAGGCTGCAGGAAGAATTCCAGGGCCTGCTTTCCCTCTCCAGCAGAAGATAAAGAGGAAGCGGGTTACCTTCAGATTCTTTCCGTTCCCCACCCCCCCTCATTCCGCTTGACCCCTAGATCTCCTTCAGAAGCCTTTTCGGCAGCGAGAAGCTGCAGCCACTTAGAATCTGTCCTTCATCAGGGTCAGCAGGGCCGAGGCTGTTACAGACAGAGGCGTGGGGAAGCAAGCCTCTTCTGCTCTGGCCCAAAAGCTGCAAATCTGGTGGCTGTTTTGAATTTGACATTCGAGTCAAGTCTTGGTGTGCTTAAAACCCCAAGAGGGTACAGGCTCCCAGAACAAATTCATTTAAGGGCCTGCCCTACCCGCTTGCTTTTGAAAGCCGTGCACGGCTACATGCGTGAAAGCCGTAGATTCTGTCACTAGCCACCTGTGCTCTGTCCTGCCCAGGTGTGAACAGACGGGCGGGCAGGTTTAAGGACCAGTCAGTAAATAAACCTCAAGCATCCTCACGGGGAGCAGCCGTGGTATGGCAATGTAGCTCGGACAAGTGCAGAATGAAGAATTAATTTTTCTGAAGATTTGTTGGGTAAGCTATAGGGGTCTTTGACTTTTTATAGCGCAATTTGGACTTCTAAAACTTTTTATAAAAAGATACATTGAGTATTCTCTGTATTATTTCTTTAGACCACTTCGGAGTTGCTCAAATGAGAGAAACTGGGCTGCATTTTATTGCATGTAGGTGTATAAGATACGAAGCCCTACTTCAGGGTCTGTTCTGTTGCTCACCAAGAACCCAGGAATCGACATTGTCAAAGGTGTCATTTCAACAGAAAAAAAGTAAATCAGTAGATCATGTGATAAAACAGGAGGCACCTGGTGTCACCTTATTTCTAATAGGTATATTTATTCCTGTTTACCAAAATTATTTTAATAATGTATTTCATCCTGGATTTCTCCATATACTACTAAAAAAATGTTGAGTTAAAAAAGTGTTTTTCTCTATTGTTAAAATTCCAGTCCATTCTGAACAAAGGTTGCTTCTGTCTCACCTCTGTCACAGATAAATATTTTGACCACCACGGGATCGTAATCTTTCTTACAATTGAGGCCCACTGACCAGAGGAAGCAATTATTACATTTTCTAGGGAGAATGCAAGAAAATTAAATGGAACATTTTTTCAAAAAAATAGTCTCAGTAGTGATGGGAACAATAATTCGACTTAGGTTTAAAATACGCTCCAAAATTTAAGAGAAATAATTGTGACTATTAGAGGACAAAGATGTCAGTGACATACAGTTAGAGGGCTGCTTTGTCAAGGTCATAGAAGATGCTGTGGAGATCACTACCTACCTATGAAACCCATTTTTATGCAAAATCACCACTGGAAAAAAACTGAGTGGATTCATGAGAAAAGAAAGTTTACAGTCCTTTGACAAAAAGGCAAATAGAGTTTAAGTGAGAAAAACTTGACTCCTAAGCTAGACCCTGAACTCAGCACCTTCCAAGTGTAATCCTAAAACAGCTATTTCATCCAAATTAAAATAAGCAGTGGGTTCCTGGGATTTCTTGGGGATGTGAGGGGCGTGAGAGCCCCGGACAGGAACAGCTGTTGTGATTTTGATCACTTCCAGGGACTCAGCCACCAGAAAAGGTTCAGCGGTCCGTGGACAGAGAAACCCCAAGCCTGAGCCCAGAGGATCCCCAGGAACAGAAACAGAGAGAATGCAAAGCCCGTTTTTTTCTGTCCATGCGGCAGTGGAACCACCTTTTGCAGATATGAGATGCTTAGCTCTGCCTAACAGATACGAGTCCGCCTTGCAAAGTGCTTTTCCCTTCATGCGAGGATTCTTGTCGGTCTAGAGCCATGACCAGCATCAAGGGGAGACATCCTTTGTCTCTGAGCTCAGAAGCGTTTCCTGTCTTGGTGGCTAGTTGACTGCGATCTGCTTGAACTCTCCTCCCCTTTCTGACGGCTCTGACAGTGTGGGCTCCAATCCCAGCTCCGCGATTTCCTAGCTGTGGGATGCGGGGCGTGGCTGTTAACCTCTCAGGGCCGCAGCTCCTTTTCTGATAAGTGAGGATAATAATAGTACGGGCCTTGGGGCTTTGCTTTGGGGGTTAACAATCCATCCCCTCGTGTAAAGCTCTCAGAACAATGCCAGGTGCATAGTAAATAACCACCTTTGCGTTAGCTTTGAATATAAAGCTGCCGTCAATCTAAGACAAAAACACTAGTTTCTTTATGCTCTTAAACCTGTTGCCACTGTAATACAAGTCTTAAGACACCTTTTCCCCCCCCTCCTAAGGATTCTTAAAGAATATGGCCAACAAAATTTAAATGGCTTCAACACACTGGCTCTTAATTTATCACTCAGATTCAGACATCTGAGTTGTCTGCTGTTGGAACAGCTAGTCTTGGTAAGATTTATTTTGGATGCTTGGAGGATTCCGCGTACATACAGAAGCCACACAGAGTCATTTGGGGTTTTCGGTCTTAGCAGTGTTTCCCACTACATAGCGCCATCTTGGAGTCCTTCAAGAAGTATTTCAAAGACTGTTGTGTTTTCCCACTGTGAGTGGCCCATACCACCCCCCTGGGACCCTCAGCTTGCCCCCTTAGTAATGTTGATCTCACCTCCTGGACGGACGTCTGAAAATCCACCCCAAGGTCCCCACGGCTCATGGCGACCTCCTTGCTTCCACGATACCCCCCAACCGTGTTCCCCTGTCCTGAGCCAGCCACCCGACATCAATGCCACATTCTTGTCTTAGACCGAAAGATCCTAGGATGTGGGCCCACATGGAGCCACCTAGGGCACCAGTGTCTTCACACACGCTCCCAGAGAAGTGCGGACCCAAGGGCTCTTGTTCTTGACCCCTGAGACTCGTGTCTACCCATTCTCTGTAGCCCAGACCCTCAATGACCCAGCACTGGGCTCATGGATGATAGACCCAGTTCTGCCCGCTTCCTGCACTGGTTGCACTGAGACTCAAGATACAAAAACACCGAGAAGGAAGAGGAAGCAGGTAAGGGCTGTGACCTAGAGCACCTGCTTTTAAATTCAGATTTAGAGGAACCCCAGCTCCACGAGTGATGCCTGAGTGCCCGAAAGCAAAACACTCCCTTTGACTAAGCGTTTGTTTTTGCATTTTGGGGGACAGAAATATGAATCCTGTACTAAGTGGGTACACAAGGTGTGCTAAAGTCTCCCACTCCCCTTCACTGTCTCTGTGTGTTGAAATCCTATCCATTGTTCAAGGTCCGACAACTCCTCCTCCGTGAGCCTGTCCAGGTCTCCAGCCGGAAGTTACCCCTGTTTCCTGGCGCCTCTCAGCACTTTCTACTGCGCGTTCAGCCCTGAAGGGCTACCACCGTCTGCGGACTCCATTTCTTTCTAGGTTACTCGCTCTCTGAACACAAGAACTGTATCTCCCACGTGTGTTAAATGCCCAGTACCTAGAGCCTTACATAGAAGAGTGAATGTATCTGTGAATTGCCAGCATCCAGGGCCTTACGTAGAACAGATGCTGAATAAAAATGTGCTGGGTAAATTAATGATGACTGAGCCGACGGGATGAGCAGGAAGACACCGAAAAAGAGGGAAGAAGCCAGCTGCCACCACGAAAGCCGGCATGGGGGCAGACAGGAAGCCCAGTACGTTCTGTGTGTCTCTCCTCCAGAGCCACTGGGGGCGTCCTGCCTAAAATCACTCATTGCCAACACAGCCTCCAGCCAGCCAGAGATCCAGGCTGCTTGGTGACATTTGGTCACGGCAGATAAATGAGCCAGGAAGTCAGAGATTTCTCGGGGTGTGTCCACGTCACCTTTGCCTTCAAGAAAGCGTGTGCACAGAGGCATGTGCAGGGTGGACGTGGCGGCAGTGGGAGGGTGTGGATCAGGGTCAGAGTTCATCCAGGGGAGACCAGAGCTGAGGTCCCCAAGGATGGGTGGACTTAGGGAATGGGAGGACGTGAATGAATTCCAGAAACAGTCCATGGGGCTGTGGAGATGGCCAGAGAGACAACAGTGAGGAAGAAGAATCATCTTTGTGAGTGTGAATAAAAGAACTTATTGTCTTGGGGGAAGAAGTTCCGATTCACCACAGGGCAGACTCTCAAAGTAGCCAGTGTTGGTTTAGCATCCAACTTTGCAGTCAACTCTTGTTACTGCACGCCTATTCTGTGACCTCTGACACCTCTTCGTCCTCATCTGTAAATAACTTTGGTAGAGACTGATAACTATCCTCAGGCTCCCACAGTTGTGGGGTGTTACCAGGGCACACAGACACCCATAATGAAGGCTACACTGTCCAGCCTCCCCTGATACCAGGTGTGCACAGGTGACCAACTTCTGGCCTGGGGAACATCTTCCTTGGGAGATATCGGACATGCACCCTTTTCCTCTCATCCTTTCCATCCATTGCTCCCTCCTGCTGCCCGTAGGTGGACACTGTCACCCTTCTCCACGCAGAAGAAGCTGCTGCATCCTCCAGGTGGTGGGACGGAGCTTGGAGTCTGCATCCCTGAAACTCTGTGGACCACCTACCGCTAGACTTCACTCACGAGATGAAGACAGAAACCTCCCTCTGATATAAGCTACTGTGACTTTTTGTTTCTGTTACGGCCAAATCTAATACGAATATAATCAAAATCACTTTTAATAAGGAGGATTAAAAGAGGCATCATATGCAAAGAGCGTAGCAGAGCATCTGCTAGACAGGAGATACAGAATAAACGTAAGGGTGCAGTGTATTGTTATCAAGTGTGTCTTCAAAAGACATGCGGTGGTCACGTAAAACAGATGACGCATTTCAAGAATAAGAGATTAACAGAGGGAAAAGCCTAAAACCACCTACAAAACATTTGTGGATACAAGATCCGAAGGTGAGGAAGACACAAATACTTAATATAAATATGAATACCTAATATAAATACTTAATACAAATATTCACTACAACATGCCTTGGTTAGAACTAAAACGTACCCATAGAAAATGCCCAGGTCTGCTAGCAGATGGAAGCAAATCAGGACAGAGTTAGAAACAAACAGGAGTACTGTGAGAACTGACAGATGCCCCCATGCTGACATCGAAGAAGAGAGATGTGCAAAACATTGTAGAAAATTAGTAGGAGCGAGTACGTCAGGGGGAAAAGGGCAGAAGAAGTGGCCTATGGTAGTTGCGAATAAGCTGGGTGCTGAGCTAACACTGGAGGACTCGTTCAGAAACACTGTGCTTTTGGCATTCGAGAAAGAAACTCCCGTTTTGATGCATTTTGTCTCTGTAAGGAAGCAAGGTTGCATTGCGACAAATGAACAGAAGTCATGGCTGGCACGTTTTTCATCCAAGAACTAATGTAATCTTAGGTCACACATGCGAAAACTTTAGCCGAAAAGTATTAGATGTCTGTAGAGAACAGACTTGTGGTTGCCAAGGGGGAGGGATTTGGGGGAGGGATGGATTGGGAGTTTGGGATTAGCAGATACAAACTATCATATATAGAATGGATAAACAACAAGGTCCCACTGTAGAGCACAGGGAACTATATTCAATATCCTGTGATAAACCATCATGGAAAAGAATATGAAAAAGAATGTATATATGTATAACTGAGTCACTTTGCGGTACAGCCGAAATTAACACAACATTGTAAATCAACTATACTCCAATAAAAAAAAAAAGTAGATGTATGTTTCAAAAATGGTCTAATATTATTTATAAGGTAATAGGAAGTGCCATATAAAAATACATGTTTGATAGACCAAGTGGGAGAAAACAAAAAAAATCCATTTATGATGGTTTTTTTCCATGGAAGGAAATGAATGGTTGGGACGATAAGCCCGTTACTGAAGAGTCTGAGTGATAATGAGATAAAACAAATTGAATAAACATTGAACACAATTTCTGGGAAACCTTCTCCACCCTCCTATATCACCATCACACCTTCTCTTAGGTTGTGGGCAAAGCAGATTCCGTCCATCCTGGGACACATCACCCTGCGTTCCTACAATTACACACACACACGTCCCATGATACCGGGCTGAGAAGGCAGGTGAAGGAATTAGTGGGTGAATATCGCAAAGGTCAAGAGCTGTTGGGAATGCAGGCTTTGGTCGAGATTTTCAACCAAAAGGAAAAGGAAATCCTAAGACTTGAAATATATCCTTGAAGTGATTGACATATATGCGTTTTTTCTTAATTGCAACAAAAGTTCTGGTTGGGCGAGGGCTTCTCCTTCTTAAGGTAAGCTGGAGTACAGGAAAGTTCTCTGCAGCTTTCATTTGAAAATGCCACAGCCCCCGTGAGTTCAGCTTCAGCCCTCAATTTGTTGTTTTTGACCCTTCAGGTTTAACTTCCGATAATCAGACAAAGGAGAATCAGACCACCAACACAAACTGAAGTCATTAATAAAGACAAAAACTAAGCATAGCCTTTCTTACACCAATCAACTCCTGAGACACAGGCAGCTGTAATTAGAATCTTCTCTCTTTTCTTAGGTGCATTTTAGAGGCAAAATTAATTTTTTAACTGGGTGAAAATCTTAGTGAACAAAGCAACATTTTTCCTCAATTACTACTGTAATGCTGTTGCAATTTTAAACCTCACTTATCTCCTATTTTCAAAAAAAGGCACCTTTAAAAGAGCTAGATATAAACAAATTTCTTTAGAATGAATTCTAATTTCCTACTGCTTTTTGTTGTGATTTAAGATTTAAAAAAAACTTTTTGAAGTCTTAAAAGTCAAAATTGTTTATCGTTTTTCTATAAACAATGTACGTTTCAGGTGTACTACTGAGGTTTTTCAAATGATGCTTTAAGAAAAAGTCACAGGAGAGAAGTTTCCAACAAACTTGAATTGAAAAGCTAGCAGGATTTATGGGGCTCCATGGACTCCACATCAGCATAACCACATCCCATGGATTTCTGTATGACCAGCTGGTCTGGAAACTCTCACATTATTGCGAGCATTTAGTTTATAGACTTATATTCATCCGCTCAAAAAGCTGCAGCAGAATCGCAGAGCCAACTATCTACCAGTCTTTTAAGATAAATTTTACCATAAAATCAAGTTGTCATTACATTGATTTTTTACTAACACTGCTTCATAGGTCAAAACTTAAAGCCAAACTTTTTGAATACACGCGGAACAGTAAATTTAAACTCACAATTCCCATTGTAATGCAAGAAAAGTTACCGGTGTCCTAATAATGCTTTCGTGAGTTCTTCTAAAATGCAATGGGCGTAAGGATATGAGATGATTAAGTTAGGCCATTCAATTTGCTGAGACAACGAAATTACAGAAACATTATCATCAGAGAATTATTCAATTATAGAGAAGACACTGTATATAAAAGCTGAAAGGGGTTCACATTTTAAAAGGGTGGAAACAGCATTCCAGCTCTAAGTTTTTGGAAAAATGAGCAACAAGTTGGGAATTGTAATATGTAGGCGTCCAACTAATCAAGATAAACGGGAACTGGATCTTAACCACACCACCACTCAATTCTAGTTTACGGGTACCAGTGTACTGACTGCTGGCAAGCTTGTGCTTTCTGAGCGAGGAACAGGGCGTGCGTTTGCTGTGTCTGCCAGTTGCCGGGGTGTCAATGCTCGCCGCCTGGCTGACTTCCAGGTAGCAATGCTTTCCCAACAAGCTGGCAAGATTCCTGAGCCATCCGGAGGTGGCTCCAGCTCACTGTTGCCCTGTCGCTACATTTCTAAACCCTGATCCTAAATGTCTCTCTTCTTTTCTAACAAAGTATTTGGAGGTCAGGAGGCAGCCCTCTTACCACTGACAATTATGGGAAGTGTCTCCCGTGTAGTGATTACCATAAACTCCTACCAGCACAGATCCAAGATGATGTCGGTCATCTCCTCTAACTAGTACTAGTTTACTTTCTGTATTCTCTAGTTGACAGGTAACTCCACACACATGAGTGACACTTCCTTACACACCTGTGCACTCCCAGCTGTTTGCACAGCCTGCAGCCCATCATGAGCTAAGAGGTAAGCAACTCCCTGGCAGAGAATTTGGTCTATTTTGCTGACAGGTGTGCAGCCTAGCCTAGAAGGTGCCACATAGTAGATGCTCAATAAATACGTGTAGAACAAATGAACAGATGAAATATTGAGCAAAGAGCCATGGAGCCGTGTGTGACAGCCAAGGCAGCAACCATTGTTACTGAGTTTCAGGCACAATCTGAAAAGCAGATGAGACGATTCATAAAACCCATGGTTTCCTGAGACCCCTTAGCTAGATGGATGACTCCGGTGTGGCAACACCGTCATTTTTCCTCGTTTGCTGCTGCTTCAAGACAGAAGATAGTAAGGAACTGCATAAGAGAAAATGTCATTTGTGTGTGTCTTAGAAGCAAGTTTTATCCCCAGGCCAGCTGCCTATCAGAACCTGGGTCTTGTTTTTCTCACTTACTCCTATTTTCTGCCTCTTCCTGTCCCTTTTCTGTTTACTCCTCCACATAATGCGCTTCTCCAGCCCCTGATCCAATATGTTTCTTCCGGCTCCTCTAACTCGAGGGGGTTGGCTTTATTTAAATGCAATTCTGCAAGGCTCAGGACTTGATATCATCCTTCTTTAAACAGCCAAGAGTCCCCGAGACTTTGTTCTTTACGCTTCTCGCAGGCTCTGTATAAAAGGAAGTGGTGAGGACCACATCTCTCATTTATGATGAGATGGCTCAGATCTAAATGCTGCCAATAATCCTAAAAAGAGACAGCATTCCTACGGGTGTTAGGAATGATGGACACATTGATGAGATACGTAAATAGGATCCCTCCGGGCCTAGAATCGTGCGCCCATGGTTTTGCCATATTGGTCTTCCAGAAGCTATCTCAAGGAAGCCGTCCAGATTTAAAGTATAAACGTTGAAGGGTAGACCTGGTGTGATTTCTTTGGGTAACGGAGGGTTATAATTTTCCACTCTAAGAATAATGGAGCAGCTGCTCTTTAAATGATGTCTTTGGTAAACTGACTGGGTGACCAGGATGGGGTGAGGGGTACATTGAAATCCAGCATCAGAGTCACCTGAGTTTTTACAAAGTCATCAGCTGCAGGGGATAAACAAGCTGCTCTGAGAATCTCGCCTCTGGGAGCAGAATCCCAAAACACACTAGAGAAGTGGGGAGTTTCATTTTCCTACTGAAGAGGAACCTCAAAGTCCAATATCAGCACTTACCTCTGGGATATACAGCAGGGGTATAATAGTTGCTGGATTCCCATAGACTCCTAGGCATCTTAGCGATGTGAGCCTTACTGTAATTCTAAGTTTAAATACATGAAAACCAGATGTGAACCTGTCACTACACCGACGATTCTCACTTGGTTCCACTTGGTCCTTTATGCTTTTTAGAAATGCACCCCTGTATCCGCTGTTGGAAAACCCAAAGAAGGTCCCGTCACTGATACAGTGCACAATTTAAAACACACCTGGGTTTGGGAACCATGATAACATCAAAGCGTTTGAACTCTGTCTTAAATATCTACATCTAGCAAATACACACGATTCGTGACCAAACACAGATCGATGAGTCATGACCCCTACCTTCGAGGCTCGGGAGAGAAGGTCAGGTAAACATCTCAAAGGCACTCGGTGCCAGTGCAAAAGCTACAGGACAGCAGGCAGAGAAGACGGCTTTCAGGGGGGTTGGGGCAGATGGATAAGCATTAACCAGGAAGGGAAAAGAAAGGAAGTCCTCCCAGGTTGAGGGAGCTGCAAGCACATGTCACCGCAACGCGTGATGCCCTACCTGGACAACCAGGGGACCGGGAGGCGTAAGAGAAGAAGGGACGAGGAGGAGAACGGAGAAAGCAAAACTAAGCATCTTTCGGGCATCTCATGAGAGCAACGCCCTCTTGCAATTTCTTCTATTCCCATGGCTGTGACTGCATGTAGCCGTACAAGCATGGAAAGAAAGATGCGTCTACTCACTGTTCTGTGGGTGCCAGCGCACGGCGTTCAGGTAGAAGTTGCAGTAGTGGAAGAGAAACTCGTGATCCGAACGATGGCTTCTCCCTTGAAGCAGGGGCATCAGGTCACGTCCATCGATGATCCTGGGGGATAAAGCAGGTGGGCATCAGGGGGCCACATCAGCCTTGGGCTAAAACATCCCGACGTCTGCACTGTCCTTCCAGCAAATGGGGGCATGATAGAGCTACAACATGGTAATGAAGTAACGAACCCAGGACACTAACTGACCCACGTTGGGCGCCATATGCAACGTAGAGAGGCCAGCTCTGCTCGTGCATGAACTCATTTCATCCTCCAAGCAGCACCGTGAGTTGTGACAAGTATCATTCCAGGATGATGGGATGAAGAAATGGAGTGATTCACCCAATGCCACGTGTGTCGTAAGAGCCAATGGGATTGAAACCCAGCTGACTGGGCGTCCGTGCTTTCCACTGCTTTCCCCCGCTACTGCTCCTATACCGAGTTTTCTGCCTATTGCCTTGGCAAACAGTGTATTCATAAACTACGGATCTATTGAAAATAAGAATTTCTGACAATCTGAGTCTTAAAAAAAGATAATATACAGCACAGGGCAACTTAGATTGGATGGACTTCAATGCAAATGAAGTTCTAAGTCCCAGTGACGTGATTTGTAAATAATAATGATGATGATATTAAATACCCTGAAGATATAAATGTACTCACATGTATTTACATATCACATATACACATTACATATATGTTTACGTTCTCAAAGGTAAATATATCTCTTCTATAACTATGCCGAGAAGGGGAACTTTCCAGATGGTAGGCAATAACTGTATACGACTGCTGATGAGCAAAATTAAGACTATTTGGATGTTACATAAAGGAAAAAAGCCTATAATTTTGTTTTGAGTGAAACATACATTAACAGCCACTAGAGAAATTGAAGTCGTCGATTACCATTAGGCCACTGCCACCTAAACCTGGGGCAGAAAGCTACTTGCAAAGAGGTAGATTGTTGAACTTGAGGGTTTTCTTTCTCTGATTAAAAACATTCCAAGACAAATATCATATGATATCGCTTATATGTGGAATCTAAAAAAAGGGTACAAATGAACTTATCTACAAAATAGAAATAGAGTCACAGATGTAGAAAACAAACTTATGGTTACCAGGGGTAAAGGTGGGGAGGGATAAATTGGGAGATTGGGATTGACATATACACACTACTATGTATAAAATAGATAACTAATAAGGACCTACTGTACAGCACAGGGAACTCTACTCAATACTCTGTAATGGCCTAGGTGGGGAAAGCATCTTAAAAAGAGTGGATATGTGTATATGTATAACTGAATCACTTTGCTGTACACCTGGAACTAACACAACATTGTAAATCAACTATACTCCAACAAAAAATTTAAAAAAAAAAACAAAAAACACTCCATCCCTGGCCCTTCCTACTATGAGGAATTGAGAAACCGGAACTTTAACTTGGTTATGTAACATGGGTAAGCACTCTTGAGAGGTCCTACATCCCTTGAGTTTTTTGGGTTTTTTTTCTTTTTTCTTTGTGGTTTATTTTGGTGTCGCTAAAAACCCCATCGTGTAATTATCGCTGACTGCTTCTCTGGTCCCCACCTTAGTTATTAATCACGTGCTCCGCACAAGTCCACGGAACTGAAAATATTCTATTATTGTAAGTTAAAAATAAGAACAAAAGACAGAATTGGCTCACTTTCCAAGCCTGATTCTCATTTGCCATGAGAGGAACAAGGTAGAGAGATGATTCTATCCAGAAGCAGTGTGTTCTCTGAATACTAGTTCTATCCTGAAATGGCCGATATTGTGAATTTCAAGAAAAACTCAGCCCTTAAGATTAGAAGAGCCTAAGTAGGTGGAAAGGAAGCAAGGGATGAGGGGAGAGGAGCAGAGAGGAGGACCTGAGCATAAAAAGCCCCCAGTGGTGAAAATCCTGACGGTGAGAGATGGGACAGATGGGCCCGACCCCTCTCCACCACCTTTAGCTCCACATGGAGAGAAGGCCTTTCCACGATGGCTCAAGAGTGAGAATGAATCTCCGTTTCTCTGACTCAACGTCTAGCTCATTTCTCGAAGCTGTTTTTCATCATAAACCCACAAAACTCAGCACTTAAGAACCCAGGAGACAGAACCACTTTCTTAAGATTGGTATTTCATAACTGAACTGGGCCTGATCCTACAAAGGGGGATTTAATGACAAAAAGAAGACTGCAAGTCTCATAGACTTTTTTTCTGACTTCCAAGCAAAAGATTTGTCTCTTTTTTTAAGGAGGGAAGCAAAGTCTGTTTTGCAAACTTCTTTTTTCTTGCACTGCAGAGACAGATCTCATTTTTTTTTTACATCCTATACCTAACGCACTCTTTCCTGGAAGCCGGCAATAAATCATGCTGCGATGGAAACCACTGTTGAACAGTGCTGGAGAAATATGGCTTGTCAAAAAGAGGCTCATTTCTGCCATGAAAAATGCAAAGTGACTCTATTGAGCTAAACTTTTAAACGGTGTCTGAGCTATCAAAATACTTGGGATGGCTGGGATGGAAATGTTTGTACAACATCACGATTCGTGGCAGAAGGGCCCATACACTTTCAAAGTGATGCAAAGCATCGCCGCTTCCCTATGGGAATTGTCTGATTGGCCTTTTCTGTAAACAAATTCATCTTTTCATAGCAAGTTTGCAGGACAGCCACGGCTACAAAATTGGATGCTTCTTTTCCCTGGTGTCTGCATGATTCTGTGAAAAATGTGCTCATTTGAGATTGTCTTTAACTTGGAAAGTGAGACGATTCTCTCTGGGTTCCTGACTCATGACAACCATGGGGATAGTAACAATTCAGTGTCAAGGAGAGTCATGTCTGAATTTCAGGTCAAATTCAATAGCATGGGGATGACTTTCACGTAACTGAAAAGAACATGTTTGGGGAACTTTTTGGGGGGACAGTGACCTCATCCCCCCACGAATGTGCTGTCTCTCTCTCAGCTGAGTCAGTGACCCATGTACTTGGGGACGTCCCTCCGACTCACCTGTGCCTGGTCCACTCTGGGGAGGATTTGGGGATCACAGCAGAAGGGAAAGGCTTGGGGGACTGAAAAAGAGGTTAACTTGGGGCACAAGGTGAGTTACCTGTTGACATATTCAAAACAAGGTGATTCATGGAACCTAAGTGTCCATCGACAGAAGAATGGATAAAGAAGATGTGGCACATATATACAATGGAATATTACTCAGCCATAAAAAGAAACAAAATTGAGTTATTTGTAGTGAGGTGGATGGACCTAGAGTCTGTCGTGCAGAGTGAACTGGGTCGGAAAGAGAAAAACAAATACCGTATGCTAGCACATATATATGGAATCTAAAAAAAAAAATGGTTCTGATGAACCTAGGGGCAGGACAGGAGTAAAGATGCAGACGTAGAGAATGGACTTGAGGACACGAGGTCAGGGTGAAGGTTAAGCTGGGATGAAGTGAGAGAGTAGCATTGACATATATACACTACCAAATGTAAAACAGATAGCTAGTGGGAAGCAGCCACATAGCACAGGGAGATCAGCTCGGTGCTTTGTGACCACCTAGAGGGGTGGGATAGGGAGGGTGGGAGGGAGACGCAAGAGGGAGGGGATATGGGAATATATGTATATGTATAGCTGATTCACTTTGTTATACAGCAGAAACTAACACAACATTGTAAAGCAATTATACTCCAAAAAAGATGTAAAACAAACAAACAAACAAAAAAATAAGGTGATTTTTTTCACTGTAGAGTAGGAAAGGAAACATTTTTAGAAGAAAGCACATAGATCTTTGATAAACTAAAGGGAATCCCAAGTACCCAGAAAGTCTCTTTCATAATTAAAAGTGTTTCCACCCGTAAACATCAAACATTCTGCCATATGTGAATAGAAAGCAAGATCAATTATACGTAGTCACACGTACGTGAAGAGTTTCGACTTTTATTCTGCAAAGTGGAGCTGAACTGGGTACAGCTTGCAGTTTTATCTGTAGGGCTCTATGGAAGAAGTCTTTTGTGGTCACCCAGCTAGACGTCAGCAAAATTTAGTGGGAGAACCAAGTCACTCCCCTTGCCTTCATCAGACATAAGTGATACCAAGCATTTGGATTTCTTTTCCAAACTTGGAAAAAAAAAATGAAATCGAATTTTCATCATGGAATAGGAGAATTGGGCATGCCAATCTTTATTAAGAGGGAGCATGGTCATAGACTCACTATGGTAATACTCTATCTGCTTGCAAAGATGAGGCTGACAGGTTTTCACTTTAATGAATTAATGTATTTAGGTATTATACTTTTGTTGCCTCTGTGTTATATCACAAAGAAAGACTGCCCTCCATTTATGTCCAGAATCAGCTTATTTGGAGACGCAGGGGGAATGATTTTTCTGCATATCCTGGGGTGATGGCCACGGTAGGGATGAAGGAAAGATTCACTGCCAAGAGGAATCTCATATAGGCACACCACGGGGTTGAATTAGAGAATTCTCAGGGCAGCACTGAGACTCTGCAAAGTGAAAATCTCTACGTGTAACCCTGGGACTGCTGCTCTTTTTACCTAAGCAGAAACCCTGCATCGAAGGGCTTTTCATTTCTCACCAAGCTAGGATTGATCAGGAACGGCGCCTGCTTCTTGAGAATTACAAGGCTGTACTTGAAGGAGAGGGGTCTTCTGAACCAAACTCCTCTCGTTCAATGAAAAATGTGAGGGAACCTCATTACGTGATTGTCACATAGCCTGGTTCCAACTCTCTGAATGCGTTTATTCACCTGAGAAACGTAAATTTAATATTGCTCAAGCAAGAAATCAGGGAAGCTGATTTCCACCAATCTTAGTGGGAGAGAGTTAGGCTGTTTTCTAAAGAGTAGATACCTATGTATCAGATTTATAGATGGATATGGATAAATATGAGGATATTATCCAGATGCTCTTATTGAAAAGTTTTGATGAGGTTTTCATTATGTAGGTAGCGACACTTTCCGTAAAAGAGCGATAATAAGCTTTTGAGCGGAGTTCTCACCCTCAGCACTCCCAGCATGTTGGGCTGCATCTCTCCTTGCTGGAGGGCGGCATCCTGTGCACTGTAGGATGTTAGCAGCAGCCCTGGCCTCTATCCACTAGATGCCAGCAACGTCCCGAGTCAAAACAATCAAAAATGTCTCTAGACATTGATAAACGGCCCCTGGGAGGGACAGTCACCCCAGCTGAGAACCATCCCTTTAGATGGTCAACGTCTCCAGGGCAGACACACAAGGATGTCTTCTAGACCTGGCTGGTAACATGATCTAAATAGTATATTGTGAGATCACTTTATTCCCATGAGCAACCTGGAAGCAGATTGCTGTTTTCTTATCTGTGCTGTCTCTTGGAGGACAATGACATCTTATAGAGCCCTGGACCAAAACCCAGACATAATATCAGTGGGTTGAGTTGGACCATCAACAGGTGAGATCCACTGAAAGAACCTTCAATACTCAGAATGGGTTCCACTGATGACACTGGCTCATGCACAAAATGTTTGGGTCAGCTTAGGAGGGAGGATGCTTCCTTCCTCAATGGGCACGTGCGAGAAAAACAGGATGACGCCCATTAGCCTCAGATTGGGGTGGGTACGAGGTGCCGGCAGCAAGATCTCCCTTTAGGGATCTTTGCCTCTGAACTTTTTCTTTCCCTTGGCTCTTCCCAGTGAGGTGGAAAACCAGTTAAAGACAGTGTGAAAGCAGGGACTTCCCTGGTGGTCCAGTGGTTAACACTCTGCACTCCCAATGCAGGGGGCCCGGGTGCGATCCCTGGTCAGGGAACTAGATCCCACATGCATGCCACAACTAAGAGTTCGCATGTCACAACTAAGAAGTCTGCATACCGTGACTAAAGACCTGGCACAGCCAAATAAATAAATAAATACATATTTTAAAAATAATAAAAAAATAAAGATACTGTGAAAGCAGAGAGTACCGACGAATTTAATATCATGAACCATGAGAGAAATATGTACTTAATGAAACTATCTGAACACTCAGTGTGCACTGGTCACGGAACTATTCAGATTTATTCCAAGGGAAAGAACCAGGGCCAAAGAGTAAATAAAATAAGGAGTGAGAGTTTTAGTTTTCTGTAAGAAAAGACTTTTGATGAGTTACTCCTGCCAAGTTTTCTGTCATTAGAGGGGAAGAAGAATAGTTTGACTGGAATAGAAGCTCTTAGAAGCCCCTTCAGCCCTCATTGTGATGATTCTCTGAGCCCAGATGGACATGAAACGTGTAAGCGGAAACAACTCTATTTCCCTACCTGTTACCTCTCAATATGGCGGGTGAAACAAAAATGGCAAGTATTCATGCATCTCTACTCTGCACTTGACATGCTCTAGTGCTTTCCATCCTGTGCAAGTGTGAACCCATTTGCAGGAGAAGAAATCAAGGCCCAGGAAGTTCAATGCTTCGGCAGCAGTGAAGCCACAGCAGTATAGCTCCAGGAATCTCTGCTCTTCTTTGGAGCGCCAGCTACCCTGACGGTGTGGTCCAGAGACCCACGGGGATGCCTGAGACCCATCAGGAGGTCTATGAGCTCAAACTGTCTTTGCAGTAATTCAAAATGTTATTTGCCTTTTGTACCACCACTCTTTAATGAGCTTACGGTGGGTTTCCCCAGTGGCTCCATTATCACTCTGTCAGCCGATGCAATGTGTGCTTGGGCCCTCTTGCATTTAAAAACTTTTAATTCCAGGTTTAACTGCTCATATGACAAACACTGATAGATATCGCCCACAGAAACACAACATCTTTGGGCTCCTGGATCTGGGAAGAGTGTACATGGATCTCAAGACCACAAAGTTTGAGAAGGGCTGAACTCTACAATTCTGCCTTTCCCATCTGTGTGTGTGTGTGTGTGTGTGTGTGTGTGTGTGTGTGTGTGTGTGTGTGTGTGTGTGTGTGTGTGTGCATGCACTTTAAGAGGAAGGTATACCTAATGCAGAAATTTGAAAAAAAAAAAAAATGAAGAGTGAACCAAGGTTGCGCACAATGGGAGGTGAGCAAACCTCTCCACGGACTCAGCTCTGGCTGAGCTGTAGTTTACGTCTCTGGTTTCCAGTTTCCTCTTGGTTCTGTCGGCAGCTGAATTTGAACAAGATTTGCAGCCCGTGTGCTTGCCGTCACCCTGGATTGCCACCCAACTAATGAAAACAATGAATCAGTGTGCCTCACTTAGAACTCTTCAGATTGGTAATAACACTTAAGGAGAAACCACTGGCGATGCCATCGGAAGTTGTATTTAAATTTAAGAGAAAGACATTTCATTTAGAACTCGCTAAATGAAGACGTGCTGGGAAAAAAGGGGCCTGACTGGGGACCCAACTGCCTTTCTCGCTGCTGCAGCAAAGAGCCGGTGAGCAGGGCCAGGAGGAGAGGTGTGGGATGAAACAAGGGAGGTTAGAGGGCATCTGCCCAGCTGTCCTTCTGCAAGACAATAATGGGCACAGATGAGAGAGAGAGAGAGAGAGAGAGAGAGAGGAGAGAGAGAGGGAGGGGGAGAGGTTCCATGGAGTGCCAAAAGAGGGAGGCTCAGTTAAAGATCGTCCATCCCACAGGATTACCCTGGTGGCACAGTGGAGAAGACTCCACGCTCTCAATGCAGGGGGCCCGGGTTCAATCCCTGGTCAGGGAACTAGATCCCACATGCATGCTGCAACTAAGAGTTCACATGCCACAACTAAGGAGCCCGTCTGCCACAACTAAGGAGCCCACATGCTGCAACTTAGAAGCCAGTGAGCCCCAACTAAGGAGCCCGCCTGCTGCAACTAAGACCTGGTGCAACCAAATAAATGAATAAATAAACAAATATTAAAAAAATAAAAGACTGTCCATCCCCTTCAGGCTTTGGACTTTATTTCCCACTGGGATAACAGGATGGACAGAGCGGTGTTTACATTGCTGGACCCACCAGTAAGTCCCATAACTGGGCGTGGATAACGGGTCCAGCTGGAAGTAGCACATGCCACCGTGCAGGCGAATCGGAACACCCTTGCCCACAAAATCTGAAGGAGACTGTCCCGAGCACCTGGGAGTCACAGTACCTGTCTTCCGGCAGAGGGGACCCCGCAAGTTTGGCCACCGTGGGGAAGATGTCCATGTTGCTTGTTGGCTCATCAATCTCCAGCCCAGCCTGGATCACTCCTGGCCATCGGAGGATGCCTGGAACCCGGATGCCTCCTTCCCAGTTGTTGGCTTTTCCCCCTAAAATGACGAAGGAGAGGCATCAAGGAGATTTATACGTCTTTCCAACATGTACCTCAATGCACTCTTCAATGCTCAACGTGGGGTGGCCAATTTGGAAGAACCTAGTGATTTAATGACATGGATTCAATGAGAATTTCACAAGCAATACAGTATCTCTTGTGCTGAAAAAAATATATTGGGTTGGCCAAGAAGTTCATTTGGGTTTTTCCATAAAATGTTACGGAAAAACCCAAACAAACTTCTTGGCCAACCCAATATATATATGTCATGGTCACTACATGCATGCCACACGGCCAGCATTGCCTGGTGGACACAAGTGCTGACTCTGTAATCAGGGAGACTCAAATCTCGCAGCAACAAAGACTTATAACAATGTTTCTGGAGTCATGGGGTTCAAATTCCATTTCTACTTTTTACCACCGGTAGGAGGCAAAATAATGGCACCCCCAAATGTCCACTTGCAACCCCTGGAATCTGGGGATATGGTACCTTATCCGACAAAAGGAGAGATTATTCTGGATTATGTGAGTGGGTCGAATATAATCACGAGCGTCTTTATAAGGGAAAGAGGGAAGCAGGAAAATTGGCATCAGAGCAGCTGAGGCTGTAGTCAGAGAGATTGGAAGATGTTACATCACTGGCTTTGAACAGAGAGAAAGGTGCCCCAAGCCAAGGCATGCAGGTGGCCTCTCGCCACTGGTAAAGGCAAGGAAACAGGTGTTCCCCGAGAGCCTTCATAAAGGAATACGGTTCTGCCGACACCTTGATTTTAGCCCACGTGGACCCATTTTGGACATCGGACCTGCAGAACTGTAAGATCATCCATTTGTGTTGCGTTGAGCCACCAAATCGGTGGTGATTTCTTGCAGCAGCCCTAGGCAATGAAAACACCAGTTCTGTGCCCTTGGGGACATGGATCAACCAGCTGTGCCACACATTCTGGACACGTAAGATGTGAGTATTCCACGGGATTATGATCCCCAGCCTGAAAGACAGGGGACCACTGACCATAGCCAATTTCATCATTGTTATTATTTTATTACTGGCATAGCTCTTACTGTTTAGTTGGGAAAACGAGCTTTGCACGTATGAGGCAATTCGAAAATAACTAAATAGAGCATGAAAGGGGTATCAGGAGGGGCTGGAGGGGTGAGCTGGGAGTGGGTCACAATGTCAACAGAAGATGCTCCCCAAGGTCTCTCACTAATGGTCCTCGGGGAAGGGAGACAGCAGCATGGCGGCCTTAGGCTCAAAGAGGCCAGAGATGCTGGATCCCTCCAGCAGGGAACATGCGGATGGATGGAAAAACACACACGCTGCTTCCCCAGGAGTAGTTCCCCATGACTTTATAACAAGCTGTGCATAACTCTGATTGCGGCCCAACAAAAAGCACAGAGGATGCCTCTTCCCTGGGAACACGGGCCCTGAAGCCACAGACTTTGAGTTGGTTTGCGAAGGAGAAATAGGGTTAGCGGAGAAGGACAGGGGATTGCAAGGGAGATACAAGAAAAACAGGTGAAGGAGTGTGGATTCTTTCTGAAAACGTCTGAACAGAGAAAAGAGCATGGTCTAAATTTAAAATTTGGTCGAGTAATTGTCAAATTCACACATGTAACGTCCCGGTGGCACTCGGCCGTGATAGGAAGTCACAGACAGCTGATGGCTGAGTTAATCTCTCCAGGAAGGTGTAGAGAAAATTCTTCTACCATTCACTCTGAGACTCTTGTTAGGAACAGCTGTCTCTAAACCACGCTTCTATTTTTCTTTATGCATGCTGCCACCTGGCAGCTCAAATGCCTTTGAATGGCAAGAGCATATGCTTGTCATTCTTTTGCTTGATGTGGGCACAGAGTTTTATGAAATACTCTGTTTGTCATTTTTTGTCCTCTTGGGCATCTCCCCGCCCGATAACACTGGTTCCCTGGATTAATGGGAACCACAAGGAAGCGTGTGACGAATCTAATTCACACTAAAGTCTTTCTCACCCAAGATGCCATAGTTTACACTCTCCTTGATGTATTCAGTCCAGGGACTAAATCCCCACCAATTATAGATGGGAGATGTGACAACACTGCCCAGGTTCTATCAAACTATCATCCACCTGTTATCAGGGCAAAAATAAACAGCAGCTATCTGCTCATGTCACTGCTTGAAGGGGAGGTAAAGAACTGAAGAACACCCTTAAGATAACTGACCCGGTTTCAAAAGCTAAAGGTGACTATTTAAGCAAGACATCAAACAGCTAAATCATCTGAGACAGGGGGTGGCACGTGTTTTCTTTGAAAAGCCAGGGAATAACTATTTCAGGTGCTTTGGGTGGCTTGCCCAACTCCTCAGAAGCTCAGAAGCAGGAGGGCCAGACACCAACAAATCAACATGGCTGTGTTTCAGGAAAACTTGATCTGCAAAATCAGGCATCAGGCTGGATCTGGCCCAAATGCCATAGTTTATTGAGCCCTGCTCTTTTTTCTTTTTTTTTTTTTTAATTGGCGTATAGTTGGTTTACAATGTTGTGTTAGTTTCTGCTGTACAGCAAAGCGAATCTGTTATACATATACATATATCCACTCTTTTTTTAGATTCTTTTCCCCCATAGGTCATTACAGAGTATTGAGTAGAGTTCCCTGTGCTATACAGTAGGTCCTTATTAGTTATCTATTTTATAGATAGTAGTGTGTATGCGTCAATCCCAATCTTCCAATTTACCCCCTGCCCTTACCCCCTGGTAACCATAAGTTTCTTTCCTACATCTGTGACTCTATTTCTGTTATGTAGGTAAGTTCATTTGTAGCCTTTTTTTTTTTTTTTTGATTGATAGATTCCACATATAGAGCCCTGCTCTTAAAGTTACTGAATTTAGATTTGGGGAGAAGGGTGAGTGCATCAGCCTTGACCATACTCCGTAATATTAACTCCTTCAGTGTTAGGGGAGAAATGTCACCGCAACTTCCACTGATGATTTATTTTCTCACTTAATTGGACTCCTTCATATCTTCTGCAAGAATGAAAAACCAAAGAATCTCTCCTTCAGCCTGAAATGTAAAGTAACCACATCCTGGCTCTGGGCCAGCCTTCCAATACCATTCCTTAGTTGAGTGGAGTCTCACCTAAGTGCCCCAGCAATCAACTCATCCCATCCCGCCTTCTGCAAAGTTCTGCTGCTGTTTTCTCTGCCAGGATTTTCCCCCAACCCCCAACCATTTCTACAAACCCTCGAAAGCCTGCATAACACGCTCTTCCTAATCAAGGCTTCTACAAACACTACCACACGTAATGTCTTCCTACTCTCCATTTCCTGAGCACTGTTCAAGGTTCTCATTTATGCGAGGTATGACAATCAATGCGATGCCCATCTCATCACCCCAGCGGGACCAAGAGTACTTGAGAAGAAACTCTAATCTACTGTTGAATCAACTGCGGTCCACAGCGTAATACCTTCCAAATAGAGAAGGTCCAATATATGCAGTGAATGAATGAAATAATGGATGAATTGATGCAGAGTATTCCTGGGGCAAAAAAAAAAAAGAGAACCTTACAGATGGGAGTGGTTATAAACTCCTGTTTCCAACCTCTTTTGGTCCCTTAACTTTGCTAGGCTTTTTCATTCCCCTAGCCTGCTGCATTCCACAGTTCTCTCCTCCAGAGTCTTACCCAACAAGCTTATCTTCTTAGTCTCACTGTGCATTCCATCCAGGAAAATGAGCTCAATTAGCATGAAATACACCAACTCCCTGCCCTCCCAGACCTCAGTTTATCCACCGATGTCACATCCCCAACCATGTCCCCCTCCAGGCAACCCTGGCCTCCGTCACCCACAGACCACATCACTCCCACCTGCTCCGTCTCAAAAGTGAGTGATCCAAACACTCTATTATCTAACCACACACCTCTGCCTTCCAATACAGCTTTCTCAACCTTGGGCCCAAACTCTGCAACATTGAACCCTGTCGTACCACAGTCACACGTTTTGTCAAATAAAACCCAATGCAGTCAACTCGTCGAAGACTGTGATCATTCAGTAATTCAGTTTTCTACTTAAGTGGACAGTCCCAATTGTTCCAAATGACACTTCAATTTTCGGGATGTTTGCTAACTTTATCCTATGTGGTCCCGATGACCAGCTCAGATCATGCCATATACCATTTCCATCACATTCTTGCTAAAAGACTGGATCCCAGAGAACCTCGGACACATATTCATGCCTTCCCCGTACGATACCAGCCCTCAAGGAAAATATCTATCTGTTCCCTGTAAATCGAGATCTTCTCAACTTTGCGCATCTGGTTAAAGTGACCAAATGGGGTCGCTTCCTGTTCCTGGAATCCAGTGTTCCCCACGTGCCGCTGGCATGTCAACCCTCCCCCAGAACACTACTTGTCACCCCCATGCCCCGCCCTACCCAGCCTTCAGTAGGTAACTGTTTCCTTCTGCACAGAGGAAACAGAAGGCTTCATTTGGGAACACCTTCAAATTCCAGCCACTATCCCTTCTCAATGCACCAGCACCTGCTCTCCGCATTCTCTCCCAGACTAGACAAGGTCCCCCCTCCTTGCAAAGATCAATCTTCCTACACGTTGGGTCTCATTTCCCACAGTCTTCTCAGAAATCTGACATTCTCAGCTGTCCCCTGTACCTTCATGATCCATCTACTGATGTTGACTTGAGAGAATGAAATACACTCCAACCTTCCCCATGACGAAGCCCCCCTTTCACAGCCCGTCTCCCTGCACAGACACATTTCTGAAAAGAATCTGAGAAACTGCTCACCTTCCTCCCCCCTTCTATCCAGCCAGCCTCTGCCCCTCGCTCTCCACTGAAAATACTCTTAGGAGCATCACATGTATAATATACACAATGGACCCTTGGGGTCTACATCCTACTTGACTGTTTATCAGCATCCATTTCTACGAACCATGTTCTTCCCTGGATCTTCCCTTCCCTCCCAGTTTTCTTCTTATTTCCCTGTCACTCTCTCCGTATCTCCTTTGTTGGATCATCATCTCCCGTATCACCTTTTATGTTCGGCTTGGTCCCTGACCCTCTTCTCTTCTTACACTAAATGATCCCATACACCAACCCAATATAGGTCTCAGCCCAGGAGTCCTAATTCCTAAAGGGAACCTCTATCTAGCGAATCACACCAGCCAAACACATAACGGACAGCTTTGACGTCCTCCTTTCCCTCAAACCCAATATCTAATCAATCACCAATACCAGTGGGTTTACCAATACAACCACGTTGATTCATTGCCCTCTTCATTGAGTTAAACCACTGATCCTTCAAACCTAAGCTCAAGTGGTTTTTCATTTACATATTCACTCAAAAATAATTTCTTACAATATGTCAGGCACTATTCTAGGTTCTGAGGATACAGATGTGAGTACAACACATCTGGATCGTAGTTCTTGCACTCTGGCAGACAACAGTATTCCTTGCCCTCACTAAGGGCACTTAGGACACACTTTGCATGTACTGACTTCTTAATCATCTCAACAGTCTTGTATGATGTTCCTATAATAACAATCCTATTATTCAAATTCTAAAGACAAGGGAACCAAGTCTCTGCCTGGGAGTCCTAATTCCTCAATGAACTTCTATCTACCCAATCACACCAGCCAAAAACATGAGACATCTTATGTTACCCCTCAATTCACCCCTATGCTCACTCCTTTACCCTCTCCTTATAGTGGAGTTGGGTGATATTCTTGACCTCCAATTTTAACTACTACCCAAATGGCAATAACTATATATATATATATATATATGTATACACACACACACACACACACATATACACATATATATACACGTATATATAAACACACAATATATATACACACATTTCTTTCTATGTATCTATCTACCTATGTCTGTTCATCTATCTCTATCTCTCTATCTATCTACCTACCTACCTATGTCTGTCTGTCTATCTATCTATCCATCCATCATTTCTATCTATCCCTATCTATCTATCTATCTATCTATCCATCGCTATCTGTCTGTCTATCTATCTACTTAATTCTATCGGACATACTAACGTGGATGTAGGGTACCTTTCATCAGCTACATCACCCAGTATCCCTTGTTTACACCTTCATCTCTAGCAACCGTGAGCTGCTTTTTTGCTCCCCGTAAGCATCTCACTCCTGCCTGGAATGAACTCTCCACCTCTCCTCTCCCAGCCAACACTTCCAAACATCAGCCTGCAAAAGGTCCGTGTCTCCTGGGAAGTTCTCTGAATTCCCAGGTTGGGGGAACAACGTCTAATCGTCCCTTCTCAGAGCTTCCTTTCTAGTTTGTTATTCTGAAACCATCTCCTTAGATGTCCATCTCAACCAAAGAATATGAGCTACTAGAGGCTGGGGACCTTGTATTCGCTCATTCATGTCATTATGTCCTAGAAGCTAGCCCCGAGCCTGGCATACTATGGAGGCTCAATATATGCGTGCTTGTCAGTGGAATTTAACTGAAGGAATGAACTGCTAGGTGAGGATAACATGTGAGCTTCTTTCAAAGAGGAAAAGCCTGGGGAAGCCTGGGGTATGCCTCCTGGCACACAAGTCCTGATACTAGCAAGACCAGCCAGCTTTGCTCTCTCTTGGGGAGCGGATGAAAACGTTTGCTAAAATCTGAAGAATGAACCTGAACGTAACCACCTCCTAATAAACTACCAGAGCCTCTTGCTGGGTTTTTTTTTTTTTCCAATGAAAGCATCCGTTGCTCTGAAAGCTGTGTGACTGCATGAGGCAAAGAGCCACCAAACTCAGTGACTGTAAGAAGCAACTCCTAAGCCATATGGACTCCAGCCAATCAGTGGCTTTTGGAATTTGCACTCCAAGGAAAACTGCCAGAAGCTGCAGTGCCTTTCTTGCAGGCATCAGGGAATTCAGAAAGCATTTCTCTGCACGTGGAGAAGGTCTACTTTCATGAACACTCAGGAAAATACGATTTTCAGCCCTCACACCCACCAACCAATGCTTCTGTAGAAGCCATCTATGGAGTTAATTTATCCACTCCATTGACATTTATTACTTGCCTTTAGGCAGAGTAAAAGGGAGGCGGGGGTTGAGGGGGGAGCCTCCTGCTGGGTGACCTTGACTTGGGAGAGGGATGAAAAGGAAGCCAGAGCTAGGAGTATGATGTTCTCATCCGAGACTTCGGGGAATTTTCAGCTGTGAGGAAGAGGAAGGAAACTCTAAACTCTAAGAAAATCTTAGGGAAGTTATTCTGGTCCCAGCTAAGGGAGGATATTTCAGGGAAAAGGTGAAAATAAGTTTACAAATATTACATGCTAGGGAGGGTGTGGAGAAAAGGGAACCCTCCTACACTGTTGGTGAGAATGCACATTGGTGCAGCCACTACCGCGAACAGTCTGGAGGTTCCTTAAAAAACTAAAAATAGAGCTACCATATGATCCAGCAATCCCACTCCTGGGCATACATCTGGAGAAAACTCTAATTCGAAAAGATACATGCACCCCAATGTTCATAGCAGTACTATTCACAACAGCCAAGACATGGAAAACAACCTAATGTCCATCGACAGGTGAATGATAAAAGAAAATGTGATATATACGTACAATGAAATAGTACTCAGCCATAAAAAAGAATAAAATAATGCCATTTGCAGCAACATGTGTAGACCTAAAGATTATCATACTAAGTGAAGCCAGACAGAGAAAGACAAATACCATATGATATTGCTCATATATGGAATTTAAAACATGACACAAATGAACTTATCTGTGAAACAGAAACAGACTCACAGATATAGAAAACAAACTTATGGTTACCAAAGGGGAAAGTGGGGGAGGGATAAATTAGGAGTTTGGGATTAACAGATACACACTACTTTATATAAGATAGATAAACAGGGCTTCCCTGGTGGCGCAGTGCTTAAGAATCCGCCTGCCAATGCAGGGGACATGGATTCGAGCCCTGATCTGGGAAGATCCCACATGCCGCGGAGCAACTGGGCCTATGCACCACAGCTACTGAGCCTGTGCTCTAGAGCCCGCAAGCCACAACTACTGAGCCCATGTGCCACAACTACTGGAGCCCATGCTCTGCAACAAGAGAAGCCACCGCAATGAGAAGCCCATGCACCGCAATGAAGAGTAGCCCCCACTCGCCACAACTAGAGAAAACCTGCACGCAGCAACGAAGACCCAACGCAGCCAAAAATAAATAAATAAAATAAATCAATTTTTTTTAAAAGTTAAAAAAAATAGATAATCAACAAGGTCCTACTGTATAGCACAGGGAACTATACTCAATATTTTGTAATAACCTGTAAGGGAAAAGAATCTGAAAAAAATAGATATATATGTGTGTATAAATGAATCACTTTGCTGTACATCTGAAACTAACACAACATTGTAAATCAACTATATTTCAATTAAAAAAAAAAGGAGAAAAAACTAGTAGTGTCACTATCCCCTCAACCCCACACAATTAAATTAATTTTTTGAAATGCAGACTACAGCAGAATCTAATGTTTCTCTGATTAAAAGCGATTAGCTGTTGAACTCTGTGTAGTGATTTAATCACAGCCATTCTACCAAGGTGGTCCATAGATTTCATTAGTGAAACAGACTGAGGAATACAGAGGGATCACTGAGCTCAAACAGTATAGATTTTTTTCTTTTTTGAGCGGCAGGCTGAATAATGGCCCCTAAAGATGTCCATTTTGGAATCCTTGGAAACTTTGAATTTTACCTTGTTTTCTGAAAAAGAGACTTTGTAGATATGATTACATTATGGATCGTGCAATGGGGAGATTATCCTGGATTATCTCGGGGGGTCCTAAGTGACAGTAGGAGTGCCCTTATTAGAGTGAGGCAGGATGGGATGTGACTAGAGAAGAGAAGGCAATGTGAGAAAGTATAGATCTTTTGGAGCAGTTCTGATGAAGATTGCAAATCAGGATTGTTCTGAAAGGATGCTCTTTTGATCAATGAGCTCAAATGGTGTGACTCCTCTGTGTCTGCATAAATCATAGGAGTGCATGCAACTTCACAGCTTTAGAAAACAAGGCGTCTTGACACTGAGAAGTCTTTGGTCATTCCCCATAGCTAGAAGGAAGCCGCATCTTTTTTTTTTTTTCCTTTTTTGAGCATCATACCGTAACAATGTTTCACTGTGAACTTGATTTCAAGTAAACTTGACAAAGGGATAATGCTTCGCAATAGAGTAGTGGCTGACATATTAATACAGTGTCAGACACTGATTGTGGTTCTAGCGTTCAAACAAAGCATTTCTAACACATCCAATATGTTTCTTAAAAAAACAAAAAAAGGGCTTCCCTGGTGGCGCAGTGGTTGAGGATCTGCCTGCCAATGCAGGGGACACGGGTTCAAGCCCTGGTCTGGGGGGATCCCACATGCCGCGGAGCAACTAGGCCCGTGAGCCACAACTACTGAGCCTGCGCGTCTGGAGCCTGTGCTCCGCAACAAGAGAGGCCGCGACAGTGAGAGGCCCGCGCACCGCGATGAAGAGTGGCCCCCACTTGCCGCAACTAGAGAAAGCCCTCGCACAGAAACGAAGACCCAGCGCAGCCATAAATAAATAAATAAATAAATAAATTTTAAAAACCAAAAAAAAAACCAGGGAGCAGCTATGAGCATGCTTTTCAGATTGTATGAGAATCCCAGTTCCAAGGCATCACTCAGACCTTTGACACTCTCTTTCTGACCCATCCTCACCATCCACTTATGTCTCCGAAGAGTCAGCCATCGACACAAAATGCCAATACATCTCCTTCTTTTGCTCATCAGGCTCCCTCAGGTTCATCAGCTGGTGGTCATCTGGTCATCTGTCCCCGAACCAAGGCTCCATCGCACCATATATGTGACTTTCTTAAATAACGTATTATTTGCTAACCACGTCTATTACTGTGATTTATGTACACGTCTCGGCAGCAGCCACTAAGCAAGTTTGGAACCTAACAGACCTTCACCGGGGGAATGAATGGACGGGGGAGCCAGTCATGAAATGCAGTCTGTGACTCCATCTCGAGAGACTATCATGTATAACATAACATAAAAACAACTCTCCACACACAGTCCATAACCTCAAGGAAATACGACGAAAGCACCTCATCTAACTATACAGGAATACGTATTTTCACTTCTCGCTCCTCGAAAATAAGACTGAATAGAGGAGAGCTGGCTGAAAGAGTGGGTTAATCCTGTTCCGAGTAGAGACACCTGTTCAGTCATTTCACCCGTGCTGAGTATCAGTCATGTGTCCTGCACTGGGGAGGGAACGATGACAAGCAAAAGAAGTGGTATGAACATCCAGTGAGGTTGTCCAGACCCGCACTGAACAGGAATGCTTCCCTCCTGGGTTCCAGGTAACCGAAGGTGTAAACAAAGGTCCTGCGCCCCCCCCCCGCACCCCCCCCCCACCCCCGCCCCGCCGGTGCTCAGAATTTGAAAGGACTCAGATGTGCATGTCGAGGATGTAAATAGAAGTATAAGGTTTCACAGGCTACGTGCTGCCATTGGGATGGGTGACAGACTGCCTTTTCGCTGTCTGTCTGGCTCAGGACTGGTGTGATCCGGCGTTACCCCGTTCCTGCCAGTTTGCAGAGTAAGCCATGTGCTTCTCTCCTCATCCCAGCTCTACTGAGGAGGGTGTGTGGTTGGGAGAGTGGAAAGAGCTTGAGGCAGAAGGACAAGAGCTCAAGCACACCCTGGCTACCTCCTTCCCAGCCTGGTCTCCTTTGGGAGCATTTCTTGGGCCCTGTTGGCCGAGTGAGGCTCTCCTTGCTGTATGCACCACTGGCATCTTGTGCCAAGAATGTCGACACCCTTGTTAAATCGCATGGGCCTCCTTAGGCTTCCTCCCATCACCCCCAACCCAACCACCCACCCAAACAACCAACCACCCAACCAACCAGCCACTTACCCAACCAATCATCCAACCATCTACCTAACCAACCACCCACCCAACCATCCACCCACCTACCCACCCAACCGACCACCCACCCAATCAACCACTCAACCATCCACCCACTCAACCACCCAGCCAACCACCCAACCATCCACCCACTCAACCAACCACCCACCCAACCACCCACCCACCCAACCAACCAGCCATTTACCCAACCAACCATCCAACCAGCCACCCAACCAACCAGCCACCCACCTACCCAACCCGTTGACCATGGGCTCCTTTAGGGCAGGGACTGTATTGTTGCCTCTAACCCAGTGCCAGATACACAGCTCAATCAGGATTTTGTAAACTAATGGATGAAAGCACTCCATAGATTAGCATTTCATATCTTTGTAGGTAAACTCTGATTTCCTGAGTCCCTGGGAATCTGTGAAACATCCATGTGAGAGAATAATGAAAGGGCAATAAAGCACCTCATGGCTTTAGGGAGCAAAATTCAATGGTCCTGCGCTTTCCTACGTGTCACGCATGTTGCTTTATTCAGCAGCCCCTACTGTCTGGGACACCTTGCTTTGCCTCTTTGCATGGTCACTTCTAAGCATCCTCCCCCATGTTACATCCAACCCACATCCACTGCAGATTCAGGTGGTGTCCTAACCCTTAGCACGGATATGCCCTTTGAGGTACCTCACCTAAGTCTTTGTGAAATGGGCCACATGTTATTATAACCAGGTATCTATGTCTCATATTCGCAGAGTGTATGTCGTACAAGCAACTTGGGGTCAGCAGATGGGTCTTGTCTAATATCCCCAATGACAGGTAGCCTGATCCATCTTGGTGGTGGCTTAGCTAATGCTGTGTCAGGAAGGAAGCGTCAGCCCACAATGCTGTAGCACATATGGAGACAGGCAGAATAATGACCTCCCAAAGATGTCAACATCCTCATCCCCAGACATTGTGACTAGGTTACCTTCCATGACGAAAGGGACTCTGCAGATGTGATTAAGCGTCTAGAAATAGGAAACATTACTCTGGATTATGTGGGTGAGCCTGACATAATCACAAAGGTCCTTAAAATTGCAGGCAAGAAACTCAGAGTAAGTGAAAGAGATAGAATTACGGAAGCAGAGGTCAGAGAGAGAGAGAGAGAGAGAGGAAGGTTTGAAGACACTGCATTGGTGGCTTTAAAGGTGGAAGAAAGGGTCCATGAGCCAAGGAAAGTGGGCACCTCCAGAAGCTGGAGAAGGCAAGGAAATGGATTCTCCCCTGCAGCCTCCAGAAAGATGCAGTCCTGCTACCATCTTGATTTTAGACCAGAGAGACCCATTTCAAACTTCTGATGTCTACAACTACAAGTTAATAGTTTTTTATTGTTGCTGTAACAAATTAACACAAACTTCCAGGCTTAAAGCAATTGTAGTTGTAGAGGTCATGGGGGGAGGGTGTAAGGGGTCTTATTTGAACCAACTACACATATGGGGCTGAATTTACATTTAGGGGGAAAACACCCTCCTTTTTATGTCTGGACACAGAATGCGTGCTTTTAAGTTCTGGGGGGATCATACCGGAAATGGTCACTTTGGCCATCTGAGTTTTCAATGCCTGTGACCCAATAAAGCCCTGTATGTTTCAAGTGGCAGAAGAACAGCACCACAGCTCCAAGGTCCAGGAGAAGGTGATGAGGGGGTAAGCTGAGGGGGGCGGGCAGAGCACAGAGCTGACACCGTGGCATTTCCCACCTGGATAGACTTCTCACCTTTATAGATTCCGTTACTGCCTCCGTGACCTTCCCCTTTGACAGTCACCTCTTCTACATGTGCTCCTTGGTCCGAGGAGAAGTAGACCAGGGTGTTATTAGCCAGTTTCAACTCATCTAGAACATCCAAGATCTGCCCTGAAGGGGAGAAAACACTCCGTGTTAAGACAGTGCAATCTTTACAAAAGAAAGGGAGGTGATTTGCCCTCATTGACTTGTCTGTTAATTTCTGACTGTGAGGAGGAGATGGTCTTATTCACTGAGCTCTCCTGTGCTGATCCCAACAGGGGATGCAGCGTAATCAGGAGCCACAGTGGCCGGGCTCTTGGCAGAGACAATGAGAAGATTCAGCCGCTGAATTAAGTATCATCTACAAGCATCATCTGAACCTCTAGGCATCATGGGGTGACCCTGTAGGGAGACCTGATAAAGGATTCTAGAAGAATCAGGCTCACAGATCATGAGCCCCTTGGAGGAAGATGCCAGAAGAGAGAAGCCAAATTGCTGCAACCACCAGCCGGCCTGAGGCTATAAAGAAGTCTACTAGCTTTCCTTATTGACTGGAGAAAACTAAACCATCACGGTTCCTCTTGTACAAACAAACATCTCTAAAACTATTTTATGATGAATGACCTTTTTCATACTTACCATAGATACCCAGGTCTAAAACTGTCCATCATGATAATAAATATTCCTCACACTCTCCTTTTTCTTCTCCTCACCTTCTTTCCCCAAACTTCACATGGTATACTAACCCCCATATAGCAACCCTTCAAAATAATAATGATACCATGGTCAGCAATGAGAGTAACGGGTACCATTTGTTGAACACTCTGCCTGCAAAGGACTTTATTCCATGTTCTCTTGATTACATCATACTGAACCCTACGAGTAAAGAGCATTGGCTCCATTGCACAGGTGAGGGCAACAGTGCTCCAAAAAGATACATGACCTGTTCAAAGTCACACAGTTAGGAAGTGAGGGACCCAGACAGGAAGAGTTAAGTCTGACCGCAAAACCCAAACTCTCAAACCCTGCAGAGTTAAGTGGATGAACTCAATGAAAATCACAGAGGAGTAAAAAAAAAAAAAAAAGACACGAAGGAAAAAAAGTTAAGAGTTACATCCTGAAACACCCATGGATGACATGATATGATGGCTGCTGTCTTCTTCAAATTAATCCAGGAAGAAAGGAAGTGAGTATGGAGCATGGATTAATAAAATCAGGCATGACTTCATTAATTGTTAAATGTGGATCCAGGGCATATGGCAGTTCACCGCACTTTTCTCTCTGCTTCTATGGATGCCTCAAATTTTCCATAAGAATAAACAAAACAAAACAAAACAGAAGCCAGCTGAAGATTGAAGAATGGGCTGAAACACGGATTCTCTGATTAGGAAGCTACCACCTGCTCTCAGATCAGAAGAAAATGATGGTCAGACTAGAGGTATATAATTTACAATTTTCACGGAGATTGCTACACTCACATGCTGCTAGTTTAATTTAGTCCATGCATGCAGTTATTGTTTGAGGTATTAAAGGGTCTGACTCGGTTTTTTGATGTTTGACAGCTAAGAGTTTTTAAGTCTCACCTCTGCCTCTTCCACTTGCGCCCAACAAGCTAATAAGAAAGCCTGGGGGCTCCCTCCCCCAGTGCCCGTGGAAGGTTCAAACTATGCCAGCTCCTACCTCCATGTGGGAACCCACATCCAAGCCCCAGCTCCTACCCACCATGAAAGTTGAATCTGTCTCCTTTCCCATCTCCCTCAAGCCATCTTCAGACCACCTTAGGCGCTGTCCTGCTTTCCCCAGAAAGCCTCATTATATGTGAGTTACAACCTTTTCCACATCCTCTTGGTGTGGCTATAGCATCACTCGACTCGACAGGGGACCATCTCTTCACTGTAGGATAACCACAACAACTGGAATTCTGAAAGGACACCAGGCATCCTTTGCAGCAGAAATAATAACTGAATATGGGTAATCCTATCCATCAGGTAGGTCATGCCCCCGTGGAGACAGGCCCTGCACTCCAGGGTTGCACTCCACTCCTTCACCAACTTGGTCCAGAAAAGGGGTAGAAGGCCGTAGAGACAACCCTCCACAGAGGTGGCAGAGATGATTTCTGATGTGAAAGCAAGACCCCAGTCATCTGCTACCAGACATATTCTTGCTATTTGATTGCAGTGCCACAGGCTAGAGTACATTCAATCTTTTTCAGTGTTTTAACTCATATAATAAACATTCCTAGAAGCCACACCATATACATAAATGTCATCCTCAGGACCAAAAATAATATGCACGGGGCCATTTTAGTGATTTGTCACCCATGATAAATCATTGTCAGCCAGACATTTATCGTGCTGTGATTTGGTTCAGCTAAGCAAACCACGTGTGCACTCGGGCTTGGGGGAGTTTGACTCTGACACTAATTTAAGGCTTATCACTTTGAAAATGGTAATTAGCTTAATGAGTTCACACAGGAAGAAGCAACAAGGCGATGTAACCCCCTCTTAACACTTTGAAGGAAAAGTGCCCCTTTTGGTGCATATAATAATTTCTAAATAAAATAACACAGATTAGGCAGAGAGCAGAGGATTCAGGCTTTTACTTCCTTGTGTTTTAATTGGTATTTTGCAAAAGGGCATACAACCACACACCTCCACTTCCAATGAAATTCACCTTTCATATATTATATAGAAGTATCTTAGCATGAAGAAAATGCTGTGAAGAAATGCCTTTTTAAAAAATGTGGCTTCCGTGATCACTTCTATGGACACAATGTAAATATTTACAGCACGTTTATTTACAATCGCCAAAACCTTGGAAGCAAGCAAGGTGTCCTTCAGCAGGTGAATGAATAAACTAACTGTGGTCCATCCAGACAGTGTGATATTATTCAGTGATACAAAGAAATGAGCTGTCAAGCCATGAAGAGACACAGAAGAACCTTAAATGCATATGGCTAAGTGAAAGAAGCCTAGCTGAAGAGGCTACATACTGCATGATTCAACTCTACGACATGCTGGAAAAGGCAAAACTAGGCAGACAGTAAAAAGATCAGTGCTTGTCAGAGGTTGGAGGGGAGGGAGGGAAGAACAGGCAGAGCACAGAGAAGTTTTAGGGCAGGGAAAGTATTATGTATGATGCTGTAACCATTACGCATTTGTCCCAACCCACGGAAGGCGCAATTCCAATGGTGAACGCTAATGTAAACCATGTATTTTAATTGATAATAACGTATCAATATTGGCTCATCAAAAGCAACACATGTACCCCGCTAATACAAGAGATAACATGGCAAATTGTGTGCAGAAGAAATGAATATAGGAAAACTCTCTGTACTTTCTACTCTGTTTTTCTATAAACCTAAAACTGCTAAAAAAAAAAAAAAAAAAAGTCTACTGGGACTTCCCTGGCGGTCCACAGTGGTTAGGAGACTGCATTTTCACTGCTGAGGGTCCGGGTTCGGCCCCTGGTCGGGGAACTAAGATACTGCAAGCCACACGGCACAGCCAAAAATATTTAAAAAATTTTTTTTTAGTTTTAAAAAAATTTTAAAAGAAGCATTATTAAAATAAATACATATTAAAAAATAGTCCACTAATTTTTAAAAGATGCCTTTCAAATGCACTGTTGGCTCCTAGACTTCCTCATCCATGAATTCAACACGTGTTCGCAAAAGCCTAGTAAACACAGGCTAAAGACCAGGGCACGCAGAGGGTCATGGATGGCGTTTGTTCCCGAAGCCTCCTGGTGACCCTTGCCTTCGCTCAAGCCAGCTACATCTCCTAGGTACAGATTCCCCTCTAGGCTATTTTCATATCCAGACGAACCTGCAGCTGCATTTACGATATATTTTAGTAGCTCCTTCTACTAAAATACATCTTGCATCCTTCCGAACCATTTTCACACTCCTCCCTAGATATTTCCTCCAAATTCCAATATTTCAAATGACCATGATACTTGCTACATGATACATGATATTTTCTTTGTCCCCATCAATTTTTCTGATTCATTGCCTAGAGTGATAACTTTATCCCTTTCATCAAAATCACTGCACACCACTGGGCTGGGATTAATACAAGAGAATCTAGCTGAGGCTACCATGCATTTACACACGGAAAACCGTCAGATTTCTGACTTCCTTTTAGTTCTTTTTCTCTTGCAAGAGGCACCCTTGTATCTCATAACTATTTGGGTCTTAACACCAGAATCTCATTCAGAAAGCCCGGAGCCCATTAACCATTAAATTTTTCATGAGATTGATCCTATAAAGGTCTAACCTATTTCTCTTCTAAAAATTGTGCCCAGAAGTCTCCTGTGGGAACAAATACTGCTGTATTATTCTTGCTTTCAGACCCATACATTGGAAGTCAGAGGTCCACAAATATTATCTTTCAGAAGGTTCTCCAGGTATAATGATACCAATTTATGTAGGATGATAGTTTTGAATTACCGATGGTGGGCTGCAGGATAGATTATAAATGAAATGCTTTATTTCCAAAGCTTTCTCACATTCTTCCTGGAACGAAACAAATACAGGAAACAAGCCATTTCGAGAGCACTTTGTTATTTAACCAGAGACAACAAGAGCTAGCACACTGGAAAAGATGAGAACTTGTCATTCTAAAGGAGAAAACTTGGTGCTGTGAAAATCAGGGTCCTTCCTCCTTCAGGTGTGAAGCCTGGGTCCTGGAGAGTTTGTTCATTCCATTGATTCACGCCACGAGCAGGTGCCAAGCCACTCTTTGGAGTCAGGACTGTGACGTGCCACGTAGGAGAGAAGGGTTTCTGGCGCTTGGCCAGAATCCTAGCTCTGACGTGAAAGGGAAGTGCTATAATGTAGAATTAACGGCTCAGGCTCTGGCTTCTGGGTCCTGACAGAAGCCGACCTGGTTTGAGTCCTGGCTCCCTGGTTTGCTCACTGGGGTTCTTTGTCTCTAAGTCAGAGGCGATAACATATAATAGTAGAGGGTTGCCATAAGGGATGAAAGAGAAGTGCATCCCAAACTCTTAGCCCAGGGCTAGGAGTGCTCAATGCAGCTCAGCTCTTACAATGGAGTTAAAAATCTGAGTTAAACAATCACTTTGCCTAAAATCCAAACTACAGTGAGGTATCATCACATACTCGTCAGAACAGCCATCATCAAAAAGTCTACAAATAACAAATGCTGGAGAGGGTGTGGAGAAAACGGAACCCTCCTACACTGTGGGTGGGAATGTAAATTGGTGCAGCATCTATGGAGAACAGTATGGAGGTTCCTTCAAAAACTAAAAATAGAGCTACCATAGGATCCAGCAATCCCACTACTGGGCATATAGCTGGAGAAAACTCTAATTCGAAAAGATCCATGCACCCCAAGATTCAGAGCAGCACTATTTACAACAGGCAAGACATGGAAACAACCAAATGCCCATCAACAGGTGGATGGATAAAGAAGATGTGATATATATATCTATACACACACACAATGGAATATTACTCAGCCATAAAAAAGAATGAAAAAATGCCATTTGCAGCAACATGGATGGACCTAGAGATGATCATGCTACGTGAAGTCAGAAAGAGAGAGACAAATATCATAGGATATTGCTTACATGTGGAATCTAAAAAAATAATACAAATGAATTTATTTACAAAACAGAAACAGACTCACAGACATAGAAAACAAACTAATGGTTACCAAAGGGGAAGAGGTGGGGAGGAATAAATTAGGAATTTGAGATGAAAAGATACACACTACTCTACATAAAATAGATAAAGAACAAGGACCTACTGTATAGCACAGGGAACTATATTCAATATCTCGGAATAACCTGTAATGGAAAAGAATCTGAAAACGTGTATATATATGTGTATATATATATATATACACACACACATTGTAAATCAACTATACTTCAATAAAAAATTTTTAAAAATCAGCTTGCCTAATGGAAGCCTTGCTATTTCAGCAGATCTGTCTTTTTTCTTCTACAAGGTAGGTCGACTCAGGCAAAACATGGAAGCAAAATGCTGTGATGTCCCTATTCACCCTTTTGGAAACATCGAGCTCATTAAGGAAAGAAAATGTCTCCTGAAGCAGCCACCCACCATGAATAATTAAGGAAGAACGTCCACCTACTCGATGTAATTCCAGGGAACGCAGGAAACCCTAAAAAGTTCCCTTAAAACTACTTTAGCTAAGTCCTTCCTGTGATCAACAGGTGAATGGTGGAAGTCAAATATTCCCATGGAGGCTAGGATTTTAAGATAAATGAGAGTTTCTAATTGCAGCAGTTGGTGGTGGCTATGACTCTCCCTGGGGCATGGGAAATGCTAGGCGTTGCTCCAGAAAGCGAGCTTTACCCTATGTTCCGAGGCTCTCCTGAATCAGTTACTGAGTGGGATAGAGAAATTCTGCCATCATTGGCCCTGGAAAGGCAATTCGTTGTTTAGCTTACGTGGGATTAGAAGCATAACCAACAGGCCAAACATCAGGACATATCTGTCAACAAGCACATAGATTTATTGTCTCCAGCTGGAAGCAATGTCCATGGGATGTAGGTAAACTTGATCTTGTACTTCTTCCCAAAATAACTGGTCAAGATTTCCAAAACTCCAGTCCTGATCCTCTCTATCACATGGAGCTCAAGGGATCCCACAGACGGGACATTTGAAAGCATATGGGTTACCTATAGTATAAAATCAAGTTCAAAAGCTTACACATCAAAGGGAAAAATAATACATGACCAAAAAAGATTGGTTTATTTATTTGCAATGCATAAGATACAAAAATGATGTGCTGGCTTTTGGGGGATACGTGAGGGAGAGCTGGTGGTGTTTGTTCAGAAGCTTTGCATTTGTTATTTGATTTGAGGGTATTTTCAGACAGTAGCAAGTGAAATATTGTAATAAATAAACAGAAGATGAGGTTTTGCCCTACTGTACTCGGATCTAATGCAAAGGCTGCACAAAATATAGTCTGAGACTCACCAGATGCCACCCAGACAGGAGGTCCAAGGAAATGAAACTCTTGCAGGACGGTTTTAGGAACTAGGAATTGGGAGCAAGAGGCTGCTACACGCACTGCATTTCCACATCCTGAGTGATGAGACCAGGGTGGCCTCCACCGCCACTAAAAACCGAGCAAGAGGGACTTCCCTGGTGGCGCAGTGGTTAAGACTCTGTGCTTCCAATGCAGGGGGCCCGGGTTCAATCTCCGGTCAGGGAACTAGATCCCACATGCATGCTGCAATATGCATGCTGCAAGAGTTCACGTGCCATAACTAAGGAGCCCACGTGCCGCAACTAAGGAACCCACCTCCCACAACTAAGGAGTCGGTGAGGCAGAACTAAGAAGCCTGCCTGTTGCAACTAAGACCCAGTGCAACCAAATAAATAAATAAATAAATATTAAAAAAAACAAAACAAAACAACACGCAGGAGAGAAGAGGCTCCGACCATGTCAGGAGCCCTTTCTGCTGCACGCAGGCACACCTGCCACAAGCTTGTGATGCAGGAGTCCTGGAACCTTCCTGTCCGAAGGCCCTCGATAAAAGGCTAAATCCTTCCCTGGCAGCCACAGTGAAATAGACATCAACACACCCATCGACACATCCTTTGTGTTTCCTCTTCAATCAGATTCACCCACGTCCATTGATTTTGGGATCATCCTCTTACCATGTCACTTGCTTTCCCATCTCCTAAGTGCATACAGAAGAACTTCATTAGAAACACGTTTAGAAGCTATCCCTAATCATTTTCCAAATACTGACAGAAAAGTAAGCAAATGTGATAGTAAGGAACTGATTAGGCTACTTTATGCATTTTTTCATTCTTCTGGGTGACCGAAGTAATAATCAAGACCTTGTATGTAGAATATAGGTTCCGTAGCATGTTCTTATTATATATCAGTGTCCTTCAAATTTTGACAAGCTTATTTGTCACTTTGGGAACCATGCTAAAATAAAGATTCTTTTTTTTTTTTAATGATTTGATCAACATTTGTTTAGTGCTTTATTTTTTTAAATTAAAGTCTACTTAATTTACAACATTGTGTTAGTTTCAAGTGTACAGCAAGTGACTGAGTTATATATATATATATTTTAAGATTATTTTCCATTCTAGGTTATTACAAGATATTGAGTAGAGTTCCCTTGTCTCTACAGTAGGTCCTTGTTTATCTATTTTATATATAGTAGTGTGTATATGTTAATCCCAAACTCCTAATTTATCTCCCCTGCCCCACCTAAAATGAAGATGCTGATTCAGTAAATTTGGGGTGAGGTCTGAGAACCTGAGTTTCTTAAAAGCTCCTAAATGATGCCTATCTGAGGAGCATACTTTTAGAAGAGAGTTTCCCTGTGACGACATGTTTAATACCTGCTGACATAAAATAAAAGGAGATGGTTGGCATTTTACAGATTTCAAGAATTACACCAGGAATGAGATTTGAGTTGCAGACCACTGAACACATAACTTTTATACATGGTAACTAAACACAATAATAGAGAATTAGGATTATTAGGATAACTAAGAAACAGGAAACTGCAAGACGGAAATGTTGCCTTTGTATGGATGACCCTTCCTTGACTTGGCTTCACTTCCTTCTTGGGTTAGTTCCTGTGTGAGTTCATACTGTTTCCAGGAAACGCATCCTTATTTGGTGCTGTACCTGGTTGTTGATAATGTTGTGATTTCCTGCATAAAGCCCACCTTTGACCTCATCGCATCACAGCTGTAATGTGTGATGGATTCCCCTGCTCTGGCATCTGCTCTCAACCATCTGGGATGCTTTCATGGCTCTGCTCAGCTATCTTCTCCAATTAACACTAAACTGTATGTGTTTTTTTTCCAGGGTGTTGCATTTGCTGGAGATAATTTGAATAACTCTGACTAGCCCTCATTCTCACCAAGCACACCAGTGCTTTCCTGCACATACACAAGTGTCACCATGTCCGTGCACTGGCATTGCACACATGCGTCTGGGGGAAAACCAAAGTCGGTGTGCCTGTGAGTCAGAGGAAGGCTCTGTGGTCAGTGTGTGTGGTCAGTGCTCCCCCAGGGTCATAAGCATCACAACGGGCTGGCTGACCTGAGCAGCGGATAATCAGACCAGCAGGAAATCGTTTGACAGGACAGTGCTAGGAGTGAACACAAGTCTCCCCACTCTTGATGCAGCTGTGCCACCCTATTTGCTGGACTTCACTGTCTTGCAGAAAAGAAAGCTTGCAGCTCGTTTGCTCTCTGGAATGACCACAGGTTGAACTTGCCGTGGGAGGTTATCTGGGCTTTGTGATGGAGAATGACGCTGCCTGCACGCCCATGGGGCCATTTCTGTGATCGAAGCCAGTGAAAAGTTCTAGAAAGAGATCGGCCAGAACTTCTCCAGCAATGAGAGGGATCACCTTACCCTTACCGCCTGAGCTGGGCTGTGAGCACAGAACGTCCAGAGACGACAGACGGTGAATGATTCAGGAAACCAAGCCCTTCAGAGCGCTCTTATTTTATGACGCTCTCCTACACCAGCCATACCCATTTTCAGTTTTAGGACTAGACTTTTTTTTTTTTTTTGCATTGGATTTGATCATCTATAAAGCTGAAGATACAAAATGGAAAACTATGCTTTCCTTTGCAGAAACCTTGTGCATTAATCCCAGATTCAAGGCCTCCTCGCCACTCAAATTCAAACCCAGACACACTGACTAACACCCTACCAAGCTCCTCTCTTATGTTTGGTTCCGAATCCAAGGGACCTCCAGTCCGCCAGCCTGCAGCTCCCCCGAAACGTCCGTCTAGCTCTGGGGTGATGCGTTGACTTTATGGGGAGAGCTCAAGCTCTTAGAAGCAGTTTAGGCCTGCCCGCAAGATCCTAAATACCAAAGCTACGGACAGAAGGGCTCTTTCAGAAGTGTGAAGTCCAAAGGGAACATTTCAAATAGAAGGTGAAATACTACTAATGATATAAAAACCCACAAGATGGTCCAAATAGATGTCTCCTTTTCCATCGTAGACTTTTTTCTCATCCATGATTTTTCTATTCAGTGTAATGGCCTCATATGCACATTTTAAGCAAAGATGCTTTAACCATCTGTGAAAGAGAGTAAGAGTAACAGTAACAGTAATAATAATAACAATAGCAGCTAGCATTTATTGAGTACTTCTTGCATGTCAGACACCATGCTGACTACTGTAAATACATGGCTTCATTTCATCTGATTGGTTAATTCAACTAATTCCAGCAGGTGCAATCCATCTATTCAGGGGGATTGTTGCATCTGACATTCTGATGAGCCCTCCCTGGGTCATGACTCAAAAGCAACAGGTATTCAAACTACTTCTGACCCCACATTTTGACCTCACCTTTCAAATATATATACTGGTCCTCAGTGGAATATTATTTGAACGTTGCTTTAACCCCACCTCCCAAATCCTAATTTACCTTTTCTCGCTCTGCCTAGAAATATTTAACTAGCAAATTAAATGTGCTAATTGGAAGAGGTTGAAGGTGGAGGAAGTAGTATCCAAAACACCCCTGTGATACCCACATCTACATCTTCCTGTTCCCTGCACCCGCTGTTTAATTTCAAAGGCAGACATGTCTAACGTGTACAAGGCAAACTCAAGAACACAGGAACGGAGGGTCTCCTAGGATACAGGAGCTGCATGAAAACCGTTGGAGGCCATTGGTCCAAACAGGCTTGTCTTCTTTTTCTTTTTCTAAAAAACATTATTATTTATTTACTTATTTATTTTGGGCTGCGTTGGGACTTTGTTGCTGCACGCGGGCCTTCTCTAGTTGCGGCAGGCGGGGGCTACTCTTCGTTGCGGTGCACAGGCTCTAGGCGCGCAGGCTTCAGTAGTTGTGGCTCGCGGGCTTCAGTAGTTGTGGCTCACGGGCTCTAGAGCACAGGCTCAGTAGTCGTGGCGCACGGGCTTAGTTGCTCCGCAGCATGTGGGATCTTCCCGGACCAGGGCTCGAACCCGTGTCCCCTGCATTGGCAGGCGGGTTCTTAACCACTGTGCCCCCAGGGAAGCCCCAAACAGGCTTGTCTTATAGACAACCTGCAGCTGGAGAAGAGACAAACCTACTGTCTCAATTAATCCAACAAACCAGAAATCCTTCCAGGCTCCTGAGAAGCAGTGTAGCCTAGTGGTGGCTGGGCAAATCTTACACAAGTCACTTACCTTTCTCAGACTTTACTTTCTCACCTGCAACAGTGACGAAAATCTCCCATAGCACAGCTGTGGGGAGTCAGCTAAACAACCCGTGGCAGATGTTAAATAAGTGGCTAGGATATACCAAAGGCTTTTAGAGTTTAGCTATTGTGAGTCAATAAATGTTTACTGTTGTTGTTGTTTTGTAACCAGAAATTTTATTAATCCTGTTTGAATTAATTGCGCAACTTCATTCCTCAATAATTTAGGGTACTATCTTCTTTAGGGAAATGATTTACGAAAGAGTGTTAAAAACTACTCGCTTTAATTTAAGAGGTAAATTCAAGGTAAAATAATATACATCCCAGGCCCGAGGACATGAAATTAAGCTTTGGGGTCTGCAAAAATGGTAACGTGGTTATAGAGTTTATGAAACCCAGAGGTTAATTATTTATAAGATAAATTAATTTAGAGAATGAAAATCAATATTCTACACAATGAATTTCCAACTAAATCTTACAGCCAAAAGTCTGGATCACCAGACCTGCATTGGTCCTGTTCCAGCGCCCTCTCCCCATCCTAACTGCCCTCCTCTTCATGCTTGCATCTCTAAGCTGAGGTTGCAAAAACTTCTTTCTGCAGAAAATTTACTATTTTGTCACAAATACAGATTTACTGGAAACTCACACAGGAAGGGAAGAGAACTTCCTTTATATAGAAACTTCCCTTTCTACATATAGAGAACATATATTATATACATTTCCTTTATTCTTGCTGCCCTATCATTGGATTTTCTGATACCCTGATTTACGTTAAGCTCTCCAGATGTGCGTACCTGATGCACACACATAAAATCAAGAATAGGTTAATGGAGAAAAAAATTGTACTTTGGAAGATAAAGATTCATCTGCAAGAGCAAAGCATTGAAAATTAACACAGTTGATACAGATGGCAAACAGGCAGATGAAAAGATGTTCAACATTGCTAATTATTAGAGAAATGCAAATCAAAACTACAATGAGGTATCACCTCACACTGGTCAGGATGGCCATCATTAAAAAGTCTACAAATAACAAATGCTGGAGAGGGTGCGGAGAGAAGGGAACCCTCTTGCACTGTTGGCGGGAATGTAAATTGATACAGCCACTATGGAGAACAGTATGGAGGTTCCTTAAAAACAGAGTTGCCATATGATCCTGAAATCCCACTCCTGGGCATATATCCAGACAAAACTATAATTCAAAAAGATACATGCACCCCAGTGTTCATTGCAGCACTATTTACAATAGCCAAGACATGGAAGCAACCTAAGTGTCCATTGACAGAGGAATGGATAAAGGAGATGTGGCACGTATATTCAACAGAATATTAGCCATAAAAAAGAATGAAATAATGCCATTCGTAGCAACGTGGATGGACCTAGAGATTGTCATACCAAGTGAAGTAAGTCAGAAAGAGAAAGACAAATGTATATCACTTATTTGTGGAATCTACAAAAATGACTCAAATGAACATATCCACGAAAACGGAAACAGACTCACATAGAGAACAGACTTGTGGTTGCCAAAGGGGAGGGTGGGTGGGGGAGTGATGGATTGGGAGTTTGGGGTTAGCAGATGCAAACTAGTATATATAGGATGGATAAACAACAAGGACCTACTGTAGAGCACAGGGAACTGTATTCAATATCCTGTGATAAACTATAATGGAAAAGAATACGAAAAAGAATATATATACATATGAATCACTTTGCAGTACAGCAGAAATTAACACAACATTGTAAATCAACTATACTTCAATAAAAAATAAATAAGTAAGTAAATACATAAAATGGATGCAGTTGAGAGCAGAGCCCAGGACTCACTACAGCAAGTGAGGGATGTGTCACCTTGGTGGACAATGGATGGGGCAGGGGTCATGGAGGAATAGAGCAGAAAAGAACTTCAACACCGCCACCTATACAAGCGCGGTGAAGGGGGACGATTAAATGGCTCTACTCTCTATGTCCCCTGTGGCCATAATGTGCCTTTGTCTTAACCACGCTTTCTTACATTGCCTCTAGGTTAGGATTCCATTTCTCTCCTCTTTATAAAGATCCATGTAAAGAAGCCCAATAAACATGTTGGAGGGGTTCATGGTCAGTGGGCATGGGGTTCAAGTATCAGACTTCAGGAGGCAGCCCAGGTGTGTAGACGTCTGATTCTGCAGTGTAGACAGCATCGGAGACTTAATGGGGTTTGCAGAGTTGATCTCCAGTGGTTAAGCAGCCGTCGACCTGGAGATCATTCTTCTCCCTCCTAAAACAAGGGCAAGCCCTCCAGCCTCTCCCTAGGCTGCTTTAAGAGAAGAATGAGAAACTGATGGCAAACAGCAGATGGGTGATCCTTTAGACAGCGTGCACGGGAAGATCAGACCCTGACCAGTGACCTCACCTCCAGCACCACCCAGACCTGCCAAGCAGCAAATGAAGAAGAGCCGTCCTTCGGATTAGGAAATGCTCCACATGGGACTCTAGGGAGATTCTGAGCAGAGGGTTTAAAACCTTTCTCCCGTGAGAATAAAGACCCTACCCCAGGCGATGGCCATTCTGAGGATGGGCATCCCGGCACGTGGCATGACATGCCAAACAAGGTCACGCACAACAGAGCGACGGATGACGGCAAGTGGAGGCCCCCTGCGTAGCCACAATGAGCTAAGGGACGTCCTGGCTTGTGCGGGGTGAGGGGAAGGACACGTGTAGCACATGATTTGTAGTTCCGTGCACCACGCTCACGCACACACACATGCAGGTGGGTGTATATTCTACCCTGGGTGCCGTCAGCACTCACAACACCTGAGCGTGTCCGAAGTCTATTTATACTGTCCTGGTCACAGGTTCCCTTTCTTTTTAAAACAATTTTTAAAATTTATTTAATTTTTAAGTGAACTTTTTCTTTTGAGATAATTATAAATTCACAGGCGATTGTAAGAAATGATACAAAGAGATCCACTGTAAGGTATTTAGTTTCCCCCAATGGTAACATCTTGCAAAACTCTAGCAGAATATCACAATTAGGATACTGACATTGATACAGTCAATGTCAATGGAAAAGGTTTCCATCAGCAAGGATCTATGGTTGCACTTTCATAGCTACATTCACTTCCCTCTGGCCCCTACCCTTTCCTTAATCTTTAGCATCCACTAATCTGTCGTCCATTTTTATAATTTTGTCATTTCAAGAATGTTACCTAAATGTAATCACGCAGTAGGTAAACGTTTTAGACTTTTTTTTTTTTTCATTCAGCATAATCCCTTTAAGATTCATCCAGGTTGTGGGTATCACAAGTTCATTCCTTTTTTCATGCTGGTATGGATGTACCATTGTTTGTTTATAGGTTGTTTCCAGTTCAGGGCTGTTATAGGCAAAAATGCTATAAGCATTTATGTAAAGATTTTTGTCTAAACATATATTTTCGTTTCTCTGGGATAATGGCTCAGGAGTGCAATTGCTGGGTTAATGGTTGATATATGTTTAGAATTTTTTTAAAAAGGTACCACACTGTTTTTCAGAGTGGACAGGTTCCCTTTCTTTCACCCCAATTGAACGGACTGCTTCCTCCTCAGCCAATGATGTCTGAGCCAGCCTCACTCCTGTGTAGAACAGCTGTTTTGTACAGAAGCATCCCCGAATGGGGATGAGGTGTCAAAGAATGGAAGCATCTACGCTACTAGCATCTATGGTCATTCCTTCTATTTCAAAATAAACAGCAATGCCCTTTCCTTTCTCTTCTTCCCCTTGGCTTAACTGCAAAGCAGCACCAAGCAAAACCCAAATGCCAAGTTGTAGAGACAAAGCAAAATGACTTTTCTCAAAGTCAGTGCTCAAAGCTTCCAAGATTGTCAAAAGATGCTTATTTCTTGTAGGTTTCCCTCTTCCTAATGCACGGCTTATTTACTTGCTAAAAATCAGATGCATAAATGCATTTATAAGATGGCTGTTACCGATGAAATCTGGCAGGCAGGCAACGGGGATGTCGACAGAGTTATCTGACGGGCAATTCTACCTTCAAATGATCAAAATTAAAAGGCTTAAAATGTTGTAATTTTGTCACTTTTGCTCTCTCCTGGTATTGTCTTACTTCAGAATGAAAAAATACTGTGACAACACTGCTCCTTCTCTAACAATTTTCTATGAACTGGGAATGAGAACGCGTTGCCGAAGTCACATTTTGCCAGCAGATCATGGAGCTGAATGTCACTGAGTGTTGGTTTTAAAAGTTAAGTAATTGATAAACATGCACATTTTTCTGTAAATTAGAGTCGATGGGTGCATCTGCTGTCAGTGACCTTAATAAATGAAATTTTCTGTTAAGTGCAGCAAGCACCCAGCAAACTCCAGAAACGATAGAGCTTTGTTCTGTTTTAGTTTTTTTGCATCAGTGGTATCTGGGGTACCCAATGAACAAGGATCCATTTTGGTTGGAGAAAGAGTTTGTTTAGGGATATATGCTACTTGATGACCTGGCTTCGCTTTTTCTCTACCGGTTGGGAGCAAATCAAATGACTTATAGAGTCCTCTGTAAAGAGACTTTCCGTCCCAAATGCTTCCATCCTAAGGTAACTGAAGAGCATAAAGTCATAACTGCCCCCAACCCAGGGCTACGGCCGCCATATTGAGATGCAGCCAAGTGGGTCAGCCCAGAAACCACCTGCAACCACACACAGTTATCTCCCCACAGACTCAGTCAGTGACCCTGTATTCCCGATCCACAGGGTTTCTTGGAGATGCAGCTCCTACAGCCTGTACGCAGAGAGTCATGTTCCAGTGATCTCAGATGGCAAAGACTATGGAAAGATGCTATTGATGTAATAGGGAAGAACCTCTCTATTCTATTACAAGTTCATCACTAAAGGGATGGTGCCTATATACCTAATGGCCCACCTCTGGGGACCCTGCCTTCCAGGTCATGAGCATGAAGCTAAAATACCTTTGCTTAGCTCACAGGAAACATCCTGACCAGGTCCCCCCTGTGAACGACTGCAAGAAGGAAGCAATGAACACATCCCCTCCAGAGGCTGACCAGCACCAGAAAATGTTTGACTTTACTCCCTCCTCTTTTGGTGTAAAAGAAGCCTGAACTCTAACTTGGGGAAGATGGGTCTTTGGGACACTAGCCCACCACCTTCTCGGTCTGCTGGCTTTCCGAATAAAGTCGCTACCCCTTGCCCCAATAACTCGTCTCTCTATTTATCGGCGCGCTGTGCGGGGAGCGGTACGAGCTTGAACTCGGTCACATTTACTCCATTTTCTCACGGCTACACATCAAACCAACAGGATGTCACAAGACTCTAACACATGAAACTGGCGCCCACGACAGCAGAGGCCATTTGCTCCCCTTTCCCACCAAAAAAGACTAAGAAAGTATAGTTCGAGGAGAGACGGTGAAGTGAACACACACAATGGAAGCTGTGTGTGTAGCTGTCATAATCCTGACGGACAGCTATAGAGGTCTTAACACATCCTGGACAGTTTCCAAGATGGCCCAGCAAGAGAGGCAGTGTTGTTGTTGTTTGTTTGTTTTTGCAAAGTTTTTCTCTTTTAATTTACTTTTTATTGAAGTATAGTTGAATTACAATGTTGTGTTGATTACTGGTGTACAGCAAAGTGACTCAGTTATACATATTCATGTTCTTTTCCATTACGGTTTATGCTAAGCTTTCCAGATGTACATATATATACCAGTTTGCAACTGGATAGGCAATGTTAGAATCCCATTTTACAGATGAGGAAATAGAGGTCCAACCAGAGAGGTAACCTGCCCCGGTTTACCCAGGTGTGGAGGAGGTGGGGTGGAACCTCGGGCCTCTGGTTCCAAAGTCTACGCCCTTCCCTGACAGCCCCACTGCCGTCAAGATGCAGAAGCCACGTCTCACGACAACATCTGTCACAAGTAACACTATGTGGGGTGTCACAGCATGAACCTGCATCAAAATTCTGCCTCTGTCACTTGCCAGCTGTGAGAGCTTGCTGAGACAAGCCGGTTCCACCTGTGTGCCTTGGTTTGCACATCTGTAAAATGGGGTAATGCAGCACCCACCCCACAGGACTACATGGGGTTTGCTACGGAGGCACGGCACCTGGAGAGAGTAAGTGGCAGGTGAGAGAAGATGCACACGCTTACTATCGGGAGCATCAGTATTGCTAGGGAGCCAGGTGGTGGCGGTGTGACAACAGGACAAAGTCTGAAGACGCAGTGAAAACCACAAGGGCCAGGACTAGAGGCAAGAACACAACACCAAACCTCTCACTGAACACAGCCAAGAGCAACTCCATCCCTAACAGCCTTTTTCAAAAAAATTTAACTTAATTTTTTTTTTATTGGGGTATAGTGGTTTTACAGCGTTGTGTTAGTTTTTACTGTACAGTGGAGTTCCCTGTGCTATACAGCAGGTTCTCATTAGTTATCTATTTTATACACAGTAGTGTATATATGTCAATCCCAATCTCCCAATTCATCCCACCCCCGCTTTCCCCCGCTTTGGTGTCTACATGTTTGTTCTCTACGTCTGTGTCTCTATTTCTGCCTTGCAAACCGGTTCATCTGTACCATTTTTCCAGATGCCACAAATATGCGTTAATGTACGATATTTGTTTTTCTCTTTCTGACTTACTTCACTCTGTAGGACAGTCTCTAGGTCCATCCACATCTCTACAAATGACCCAGTTTCGTTCCTTTTTATGGCTGAGTAATATTCCATTGTATATATGTGCCACATCTTCTTTATCCATTCATCTGTTGATGGACCTTTAGGTTGTTTCCATGTTCTGGCTATTGTAAATAGTGCTGTAATGAACATTGGGGTGCATGTGTCTTTTTGAATTATGGTTTTCTCTGGGTATATCCTAACAGCCTTTTGAGAACTGTCTTACCTGGAAGAAAGGGCTCAGCTCATGAATTGCCTGCCTTTGTTGAAACCACACACTCAGAAACATGGTTATAAATGTCTTCCAACAATCCCGTATTTTTTTCCATCTTCTAAAAGTAAAAATCGATATAGCTTTCACTCTGTTTTTTGAGGATTCTAGAAACAGGGTGAATGTGTGTCCTAACTCTCTTTGAAAAGGTGACTCATCTAGAAGGAACAAGACCAATTCCGGACCATCAGGGGAAGGCAGAGCAGGATCCCAGGCGTGCACCTTGAGCTTTGGATGCAGGTGGGATCCGCACAGGTGAGGGCAGGTGGGAACACGGCACCTGCCAAACTGCTCCCTCCTCACTGCCCACAAAGACATTTAGGAGCTGAGCAGGGACCTCCCTTTGGGGGTATTTGGGGATAGCCTCTCCCCTGCATGATCTGAAGGCTTTGTGTCCCCGGCCAGGTGGGACAGTAACACCAAAGAGAAACAGGTAGTGGAAGGGGTGTGGCTGCCATCCCTGTCTGCCCTAAGATGCTTGACACCAACCTCCGGGGGTGTCAGGACAGATGTGAGCCGATCCCCATGTCCACTCACAGGGTAGACCCTCCTTGTCAATCGTCCCGTGCTGGTCCCCATGGGAGGAGACCCCCGGACTACAGACACCTGATATACAGTGGCTGTAAGGACGCCACTGTTGTGAAATCCACAGAGACCTGAAGAAAGGGCCTGACCTGATGCCTGCTGCCCAGAGGCAAGGTACAGCATCGGGCCACAAACACCCATCTTACTCAAGTTCTGCGAGGTCCCACACCAGCCAGGTGGGCTACCCAACCAAGACCTATACCTATAATAATGGACAAATGACAATTCATGGGGACACACACACACACACACACACACACTCACACACACACATTCCTCTCCATAGATTAAACACCTAACTGTAATGCATGAGACCATAAACATAATGGGAGGAAATATAAGACAAATGATAGCCAGTTATCAATCCCCAAAGTCATGAAAGAAAGGCAGTCAAATCTGACCATGGGAATTCATCACAAAAGACTCTATAAATAAAATGAAACTGCAAACAAAAAAGCAGGAAAAATATTTGCAACATACAAGTAAACTATTCATGTCCTTAATATGTAAAAAGCCCATACAAATCAACAAGAAGAAGACCCACAATCCAATAGAATAGTGGCCAAAAAATATGAACAGGGGATTCTTAGGAGAAAAAAATACAACCCTGGACTAAAATGTAGTCTCAACTTCACATGCAGCAGAAAGAGAAATTTAAGTAATGAAAGAGTATTTTCCACCTGACAAATTTACAAGTAAAAATATTGGGTTGGCCAGAAAGTTCGTTCGGGCTTCCATAAGATGTTATGGAAAAACCTGAGCGAACTTTCTGGCCAACCCAATACTTTCACAGTCACGCTGTTACAATCATAATTCCAGAGTTGGTAAGATTATGAGGAAATTAGCATTCTCATAGATCCTCAGTGGGTGTCCCACTGTTGCGGGAAAAACAAGGGTAAGACATTTTACTCAGTCTCTACTAAAACTCAATTTTTAAAGATTCCTTGATCCAGCATTTTAATTTTGGGAATTTTTTCTTTAAAAAAATGCTCCAACAAGTTCATATAGACATACAGAGAAGAATACTCATGATAGCATTGCTTGAAATGGAAAAACAAAAAGTTGGTGGGAACTCAGATGTCCCTCCCAGGGGACTGATTAAGTAAACCATAGTCTAAGAGCAAGGACATGAAGATTGAAATGCTGATATTGAAAAATGCCTAAGTATATAGGTAAGTGGAAAATGAAAATTGCAAAACAGTGTATAGAGTTTGTATAAAACACTCTCAATAATAAGGATTGCATCTTAGTCTTCTTATATAGTATTGGCAACATATAAGACAGGAAAGCTATGGAGTGATCCATGAACGAGGTTATCTAATAAGGGTGGGGTCACATGGGGCTATCCCTTTCTCTTGCTTGTGTCTGCATTCCTTGGTTTTTCATAATATGGATGACTTTGGACATCAGAAAAAGAATTACACCTAGTGAGGAAAACATTCAACTTAAAATAAAAAATACAGATGACACTGACAACAATTTAAAAACTTTTTTTCTCTTACAAAAGGGTATACGAGATGCAGGTAGACAGGGCCCTCAGAACTCTGCTCTTGAATTCTGTGGAGCCCAGAACTCAAGGGTGACCTCGTCCTGATACACGACAGCCCCTGCAGGAATAGAAAACTGCCCCAAAGTAGCGGCACAGAAGAAAGCATGATTCCGGGCTGGCCAGTGATCTTTCACACCCCCTGTGTCCGCCAACCCATGCCTTGTCATTCACAAAGAACTCCTGAAACATACACTTCAGAAGTTGTCAATAATGGGAAATCTTGGCATAGGTGATTTGATTTTCATGTATCATAAATTCATTTCCTTCAAGGCCGCAAGGAGTATGAACCTCAATAAATATATTCCATATTACTCAGCCATCAAAAAGAATGAAATAATGCCATTTGCAGCAACATGGCTAGACCTAGAGATGATCATACTAAGTGAAATAAGTCAGACAGAGAAAGACAAATACCATATGGTATCACTTACATGTGGAACTAAAATGTGACACAAATGAACTTATCTACAAAACAGAAACAGACTCACAGACATACAGACTTGTGGTTGCCAAGGGGGAGTGGGGTGGGGGAGGGATGGATTGGGAGGTGGGGATTAGCAGGTGCAAACTATTATATATAGGATGGATAGACAACAAGGACCTACTATAGAGCACAGAATAGGGAACTATATTCAATATCCTATGATAAACCATCATGGAAAAGAATATGAAAAAGAATATATATATATATATATATATATATATATATATATATATGCATAACTGAGTCACTTTGCTGTACAGCAGAAATTAACACAGCATTGTAAATCAACTATACTTCAATAAAATTTAAAAAATAAACCTATATTCCAGTAACAATACCCCATATACTATTTGCAGAAGCCCTGCATTTTGAAAGTTCACAGTAAGCTCTCCCAAACAGCCTAACAGCACATTTTCTTAATTTTTTGGTACATGTCCTGAAACTTAGTGTCTATCTTTGTTAATTGAGAATAGTAGTATTTTTTTATCCTGTGTTTTTATTAAATAGATTTGACAATCGTGGAAAGAGAATGATATGTAGGTGGGTCTGTATTAGTCATTCCTTTACAACGTACAGGTTGTCATCATTTCCTGTTCAATGTTTTCTTTAAATTTCAAAACCTCATTATGTATCTTGCACTCAGGTAAACAGTGGTCTGTAATGGAAAGGATTTCATTTCTCTCCTGTCTAGATCTGCTTGAATGAAAAATCTATTCATTAGGCAGAGGTTTTTGTAATACCAGACCCTGTCAAAAGTCCCAGGGATGATGCCGTCTGCAGGCTCTGTTTCCTGATTATCTCGGTAACCAGGGATCATGGTGATAGCACTGGAGGTCATAGTTTATCTGATTCAGAGCTAAGCTGCCGTCCCAAGCATATAGCTAAGATTTGATTGTCCGGAATAAATTGGTGCATTTCCTTTTTAAAAAATTCAATTTCCACTTTGGGGAATTAGCATCCCACGGAAGTTATTGAATTAAGCAAATTTTACAAACTCATGCATTTTTTAAGGTGTGTTATTAAGGATGCAGCTGAAGAGAAAATGCAAAAGGACAAGTGTAAACACACACATACACACACACACTCGCTCTCTCTCCCAGATGACTTAAAATTTTTTCAAAATTCCCAAAGGGAATTTTCAATGAAGGAAAGCCCCAGTGAGAAAATAAGAGCCAATTTGTTGCTTGAGTTGAGTTTTAATAATTGTGCCATTGATGGCTTGGGATTCAGAAGAAGGGTTGGCTGAATATTTAAAATACACTTTGTAAGCTAAACTCAGAAGTATGGTTAGCAGAGGTGACCTCGTGAAAAATTCAGCTGCTGGAGCTCCTTACCATATCATCCTTGGAGGATGGGGCTTGTGAAAATGTACTGACCCCACTTGATAAAAGACAACAGTATTTTTGTTGTTTAATTAAAAAAAGGAAGAAAACTGACCTCTTTAGGAATCAATATGGTACGGCATATGTAACTTTCAAAAAAGTTGCCCTCTTTTGGTACAAACTATTAGGTATAAAATAAGCTACAAGAATGTACAACACAGGGAATATAGCCAATATTTTATAATAACTATAAGTGGATTATAACATTTAAAATGGTGAATCACTATACTGTACACCTGTGATATAATATTTTACTTCAACTGTACTTCAATAAAAAAATTTAAAAAATAAAAAATATCATAAGATGCCCTCTTTCACTCATTAACAAAGTTTTTTTTGGGGGGGGTGTTTTTTTTTTAGAAATCATAATGCTAGCAATTTGTGGTGAGCTGATACTACAAATGGGTACAACTCATTTTTTCTGATACTTATCTTTTTATCAATTTCTTTGTATGAGCTCTTTCTGTATCACATAGATTTTCTTTTCATTTTACATAGATGTCGCAAAAGCTTTTTAACTGATTTTGGTCTAGTTAGCTTCTTCTTTTGACATCAGGAAATAACAGATTTTGTCATTAAATCTAGCAATCTTTTCTTTTAAGTTTGTTCTAGTTTATCCTTCCCCCAACCCTTTCCCCTTGGATAACCATAGTTTGTCTTCTACGTCTGTGAGTCTGTTTCTCTTTTATCCATAGATTCATTTGTATTAGTTTTAGATTCCACATATAAGTGGTACCATATAATACTTGTCTTTCTCTGTATGACTTACTTCACTTAGTGTGGTAATCTCTAGGTCCATCCATGTTCCTGCAAATGGCATTACTTCATTCTTTTTTATGGCTGAGTAATATTCCATTGTATATATGTACCACATGTTCTTTATCCATTCATCTGTCGATGGACATTTAGGTTGTTTCCACATGCTGGCTATTGTAAATAGTGCTGCAATGAACACAGGGGTACATGTGTCTTTTCGAATTACAATTTTCTCTGGATATATAACCAGAAGTGGGATTGCTGGATCATATGGCAACTATTTTTAGTTTTTTAAGGAACCTCCATACTGTTCTCCACAGTGGCTGCACTCATTTACATTCCCACCAACAGTATAGGAGGGTCCCCTTTTCTGCATACCCTCTCCAGCATTTATAGACTTTTTGACGATGGCTAGATGGCCATTCTGATTCATTGTGGTTTTTATTTGAATTTCTCTAATAATTAGCTACGTTGAGCATCCCTTCATGCAGAGCATATTTTTAAACAAAAATGCAAACAATAATAAAAAAAACAAACACATTTAAGAATTCCCACCACCTCCAACCTCTGCTGCAGAAGACTGGGCAATACACGTGCTTTCCTTCAGAAGCTTAAGAGTTTTATGATGGAACTCTTCACGTTCTGGTTCCTATGACCTCAAAGTGCACCCCCAGCACTGCTCACGACCTCGGGCCCAATGGCTACAAAGTGACAACAATCCACATGTTACGAGCACCCAGCTCTTAATACCGCCTCTGCGTCCCTGAGTTGACAGGTGGGGCTTGGCTGCACAGGGCTGGGAGCTTTTAGGGCACATGGACCACCCCTGTTCCTCCCTGAAACCTCTGAAAAACTGGGACCTTCCACTGGTGACCCACCCCTGCAATAATTTCCAAGCCTCGATTGTGACTGTCCAACTGACGAAACTGGAAGTTCAGCTCCTGAGCACGTGGTCCCTAATGACTCTGCATTTCTCCCTGTAAAGTCCACCATTAGCCCTCCAGCCCCCCGCCCAGCCGTAAACCGCCACTCTGAAAGGGAATGAAGCTCCTCAGCCCTAACAATCACAGGACGGCCAAGGTCTCCATCTCTGGTGCAGCCCTGTCACCCCAAAGGTGCCCGCGGAACACCCTGGCTTCCCAGTTACTTCATCTCTTGACGTGAGAAGAGTGTATCCTAGTCTTTCACTCATCATCCTAAATACATGCCGCAGGGACCTCCTTGGTGGTCCAGTGGTCAAGACTCCGCATTTCCACTGCAGGGGGCACGGGTTCCATCCCTGGTCGGGGAACTAAGATCCCGAATGCCACGCTGCGCAGCCCAAAAAAAAAAAAAACAAACTAAATACATGCCATGGATCTGGGAACAGCTGGAATTGTTCTACTCCTGAAATGTAAACACTTTCACCTTGTCCTAGCCTGCCAACACCTTTCCTACCATCCGATTTGGACCTCCAACCTGTCACCTCCCAAGCCACCAGTCCCCTTCCTTCTTCCTTCCCCTCCCCTACTCTGCCAGCCCAGTCGCTCTCCTGATGACCACCCAACTCTCACGTCCAGTCGCGTTTTGTGGTATACCCCAGCAAAATCTCAATCGTCCGTCAACTCCATGATCCTTCTCTCTGCCCCTGCACTGGACTGAAAATCACTCAGTCCCCCCATATGGATGCCGACACTCAAATCACAGTCTCCAAACAGAGCTGAGCTCGACACAGTCTGATAAGTCATCCCTGTGTTCGAGTTCCTCTGTGCTTCTTAAAAAGGAATATCCATGAAACTAACACAACATTGTAAATCAACTATACTTCAATGATAAAAAAAAGGGACATCCAACCTCATTGACCGCCAGCTCCTCAAACATCCCTCGCTTTGCAATCTGATGCAATCCTAAAGTTCACGGTCGCTGAATGCGCTGTGCTCCCTTTTCACCTCTTCCTTACACGATGGCTCAGAAGTCCTGGTTGGTGCTAATCCTCCTTCCTTGAGATGCTCTTCACCCCTGAGGGCCATGACCCTACTTCCCCTAGTCTTTATTCTCATCCTCTGGCTGTTCTTTCATTTTTCTTTTGGGGATTCCTCCTGTTTTGCCCTTCCTTTGAATGCCTACCTGCCCTTCCATTTTCAGGATGCCTCAGAAGCAAGCATATGATTTTCACTTTTTTTTAAATTGGAGTATAGTTGTTTTACAATGTTGTGTTAGTTTCTACTGTACAGCAAAGTGAATCAGCTATACGTATACATATAATCCCCTCTGTTTTGGATTTCCTTCCCATTTAGGTCACCTCAGAGCACTGAGAAAGTTCCCTGAGCTATACAGTAGGTTCTCATTAGTTATCTATTTTATACACAGTAGTGTATATATGTCCATCCCAATCTCCCAAGTCATCCCACCCCACCCTTCCCCCCTTGGTGTCCATACATTTGTTCTCTATGTCTGCGTCTCTATTCTTGCCCTGCAAATAGGTTCATCTGTACCACTTTTCTAGATTCCACATATATGCATTAATATACGATATTTGTTTTTCTCTTTCTGACTTACTTCACTCTGTATGACCGTCTCTAGGTCCATCCACGTCTCTACAAATGACCCGATTCTGTTCCTTTTTACGGCTGAGTACAGATTTTCACGTTTTAAAGAAGGTCTCATTTATCAAGAATAAGAGCATTTTAAAAATTCAAGATGGAAAATTGATGTACCGAATCCCAAGCGAAACACACAACCTTACAGCTCAGATGACACTCTCCACGGAACAGAAGAAGGGCAAAGAATATCGACGTTGCAACGTTAGTTCTCGAGAACTAGAAACAGGGAGGTGGATTTCCAAACTTTTATCCTGGATTAAGATGGAGATAAATCTTCAGTCACAAGGTGCTCGACTGCTTTTAATATTCTTGCAAAGCCATCGAATCCACTCCCACATGTTTTGGACCAGTATCCACATGTGTAAGAAAAAGCCATGCTTTCCTAGCAATTCCAGCACCACAGTCAGGGCCTTACAACTAACAGGCACCTGCTCCCCATGACTTGACCTTGAAAAATTACTTACTGGGTACCTACTATGGGCCTGTCTATAGCATTCTAAAGAGGGTGTCTTCTACAGAAACTCAACCAGAGCACTTTTGCCTGAGTAAATGCACCTGTCGCTGAGGGGTTATTCACCATACGCTGCATTTCAGACTCCAACAACTATTTTAATCCAAGAGTTTTAGAAACAGTCCGTTTTTAAACGGATCATTCCTTAGACCTATGTCCAGTAAGCCAAACCCTGGTGAGAATTATGCTGTATGTTTGAGAGACTTGGACCAATCCCTAAGCCTTCTTATTTTCAGAGTTTCCTTGGGTTTCTTGGGACCATCCTGACCTCCTGCTAAATGAGGCTTTCCAATGCATTCTCCATTTGTCAAGACAGATTTGACGTGTGGCCAAAAGCTCTGTGGCACATGGCTGACTACACGGCAGGTACGGAAAAGGATTCATTCTGTACCATCCCCCCAGCTCGCCTTTCATGAATTCATCCATTATTTTTCCTTCCGCCGGGTTCGCTGTTCCATTCCTGTACCCACACATGGTGGCACTGCCCAGAGCCCCAACGGGAAAATCACTAGGAGAAGAAACTGAGGTTGCCTTATCAGACACGGCCCGTGGGGGTGCCAGATCTCAGACCCCAAGCAATTGACAACCAAACTCCTGAAGACTTCCGGGGTCCCACTAAGAAGGTCGGTGTTCCTTCCACGTAAGAAAAAGACTTAGTGTTTTTGTTTGAAAGAAAGAATCTCACGTAAGCCACTGGGTCCCAACCCTTAGAAGTGGCAGGGATTTTTTTTTTAATTGAAAGGTTTGATTTGAAGTCAGAGATTTATTTTAACGTTCACCTCATTGTTCTCGACTTGCATTCTCTCTGTAGGTTACAGAATTTGCTAGTCTCATCCTGAGCGAAACAAAAGCCCATTGCAGGCAAATTCCACCCGACCCCCTGCAGCTGTCAGCACTGAAACGGGGACACGTCACAGATAACAAACCACTGGCGGGAACCACTTCCATCCCTCCACCCACTCCCTCTGCCCCCCACTCATTCACAGGTCTCCGGTAGATGTCATTACAACAGCTAGAATGACACGCACGCCCCGCCCCCCCAAAGAAAAAATACTTGGAGTGCATTGGAAAACACTGTGATTTTACCCATTTGTTCCTCCCCCAAAGCTCTGCTGCTTGAGAAGCGGAAAATCAGACTCGGCAACAGAGCCACGACCGCCCAAAGGCTTCACCCGTTAAGTGTGCCCTGCTGAAATGGTGAGGCCGGCCACTGGTCACATACGGAGATCCTTCCCCTGCAAAACCACTCGAGCGTTATCTGCACCTCCCTCGGGACATTCATTCATTCCTTTCTGCTCTGGGTTATTACAAGATCACCTGGAAGAATCTTAAATCCCTTAGGAGCCCCTAAATTCTCTTAAGCCAAGGTCTCATCATCATTGCATTCTCCCTCAAAAAAAAAAAAAATGTTAGGCACACAAATGGCATCTACTAGAGGTGATGAATGAAGGAACCAGCTCTTTCCCTGTGACTTATTGTCGACTGTATACCACTCTGACGCAGCAGGAATGCTGCCCTGATTGTTGGCAGCACGAAGGGAGGGGACACCTGTGAAGCCCCGGACCGGGTGCAGGGCACGCACTTCGTAGGCGGTGGCTGTCCTAATTAGAACATTGCCCACCCCTCGAACTGCATGGCAGTATTCGAGTTTCAGGATTTCAGCTACCCCTGCCAGCTCTTACCGCGAGCTCCATGGCGTAGACCTTACACCACGTATGTGCGGTCAGTCCTTCCTGCGTCATGGTAACAATACAAGCTACAGCGATCATACAGGTAAAAATAAGACCATCCAGCACCATGACAGGGGGTGAGATTGGCCATGGCGGACAATTAAATAAGAAAGGTTCTTTTTATGAATTTGCTTTCACAGGTACAGAGAAACCCACAGTGGGGAAAGTTATGCGGCATATAACGATGTTGCCTCCAAACATTTAGAAAGAACATGCTCTAAAGGACAGAGACGTGCCCTCTCTGGGTAACATCTTGTAGCTCAGCTGCCCATGGTACTAGCAGCGTTTCTTTTTAAGCCAATACTCTCATGTTATTTTATTACAAAATTATCCAGAGTGCTACCGTCCCCTTCTGTGTGACAATAAAAGGCTCTTTTTGGAAAGAAGGAATATTCCTCCAAATGCTCAGAGGTATTTGTAAAACAACAGAAACATCCTGAGAAATGAATGTAATGGCTTAAGGGAAGGGTTTTTATTTTTTGGCAAAAAAAGAACACAATCATCTATTAATATGATATCAGGGTCTAACGCAGATCTCGAAGATTAAAAAACATTCTCTGTTTTATTCAAGAGGGACCAGTAGCAGGAACACATTGGAAGTTAGACTTTTTTAATGAGTCAGGGTAGGCATATGTACTGCTCTAATTAAATAAAAATTAATCAGTAAGTGTGATGACACCAGCATGAGTTTGCTCGCTAGCCAACAAACGTCAGAGAGCTGTACACGAAACCTGTTACACTAACATATAACGCTCATTAAAGAGATAAAATATTCTACTGACTCACACTACGAAGTACTCTACTGATTTACACTACTACGGTATGGAAAATGTAAACTAATTTACATGCAACGTTTTAAGAATGAAAAATGAAAGAAGGCAGGCTTGTATGGGTGTATGTCAAAGCCCTAAGTACAACGAATTCTTCTTATGAATCTTATTAGGCAGGTTGTTCTGGTTTTGTTTTTCCTAGTACGTATTCACCATCTGTACTCACTTCTGTTATCTGACAGCATCACAGAGAAGGTTAGAAAGGAAAGAAACTTGGAAGTTACCTTGTCTGAATTCATCAGGCCCACAGGTTTAAGACATCTCTCAAGTTCACGGAGATAGTAACAGAAAGAGCTAGAAGCTAGAATAAGGGTACAGTCATCTTGTCCAAAAGACGGTGCTCCTTAGAAGATTTAAACGAAACAAAACTTGTTCTTGTCATTCCCAACGTTGGTGACCAAATCACGCTCAGTTTGCTTTTAATACAAACCAACCAAGAAACTCTGCGGCCATGTTCAAACATCTCGATGAAAAAACTATCAATCCAGGGCATAAAAAGAAAAGGAAGGAAGAACGAGAGGAGTTGGGGGGGGGAGGAAAAGAAAGGAAATATGCAAAAATCTTAAGCAACCTGTTCACGGGTGCCATTTGCTCAATTTTGTCCAATTTTGTCCAGATGGAGCGAGCAACGTCACCGTAAGAGACATCTCTGGGATAGACAGGAAGTGAATGCGAAGTTCAGAACCCACTGATTTTCCATCCCTTTGCTTAACCCACATACCCTGGCTTCCCCTACACTCTGTGGAATAGACCTGAGACTGCTTAGCTGTGCAGAAGAAAGCACGGTCACCATGATCTCGCGTCAATATGCAAGACACCGTTTAAAAAGGAAACCTCAGAAGGAAGTCTTCCCAGTACCTCTGAAAAACATGCTACGTTTCTCAGAAATAGGGTAATCTGCTTAGGGAGAAGGGACACAGAGAGCAAGGCAATCCCTGCCATCCTCACAGACGCAGCAAGAAGAACACAAGCTGGAGAAGAAGGAAACACAGTGGGGCTCACAGCATCCAGGAAAGACCCCAGGGCTACTGCATCGAGACCCACCAAGGCCGTAGCCCATGGCAAGTCCTCTGTCTCCCGAATCTACCCTGTGCCTAACTTTGCTACAGACAAGGGGTTGTTCACATTGAATTGCTGAAAGAATGATAAGGATTAATGCTCTGACTCCTTTTCTTCGTTCATCTCTTTGATCACCAGCCCACAGACCCAGACTCCTCCTGGTGCTGTATCCATTGGTAACCACAAGCATGGACTCGGGGCTGAGATGCTTTTTATATTCTGCTTACCTTTCACACTTAGTGCTTGTTTGGCTTCCTTTTTTTTGAAACACAAAAACAAAAAGCACGTGCTGTCTCTAAAGGCATCGGGGACATAGGTGGAAACTCAGAGGAAATAAGATAGAAGCAGGAAAAGCCTCAGTCACATTTGAAGGACAGACTGAAGATAAAGGTACACATACCAACACTCCAATCCATTTCCTCGGCAGCATCTCCATAAGCGCCGTGTTTACTTTTGCCGGCAAAGTCCCTCGAAGAGAAGAGAGCCGTGTGCACGTGTAGGAAAGCCAGGACAAGCAAGAAAGGGGTCTTAGCATTCCTGAAAAAAAAACCAAAATCCAAGAGCAAAATAAGCATGTTGGCCACCATTGTTTTTTTTTTTTTTTTTTATTCTGAAAGTGAAAATGTTTATTCCCTTGGTAAAAAGAGATGGCATTTATAATTTTTCAGTCTCAAACGATAATATCAGATTCAGCATACTAACTAAGGAAAATTAAATCAGCTCCGACAATGGCAGTGAACTTTTAAAAAATTTTTATTTTGTATCGGAATATAGTTGATTAACAATGTTGTGTTAGTTTCGGGCATACAGCAAAGTGATTCAGCTATCCATATACCTGTATCTGTTGTTTTTCAAATTCTTTTCCCATTTAGGTTATTACAGGATACTAAGCAGAGTTCTCTGTGCTATACAGAAGGTCCTTGTTGGTTATCTATTTTAAATATGGCAGTGTGTACGTGTCAGTCCCAAAATCTGTCTCTCCCTGCTACCCTTCCCCACTGGTAACCATAAGTCTGTTGTCTAAGTCTGTGAGTCTGCTTCTGTTTTGTAAATAAGTTCATTTGTATCCGTTTTTTAAGATTTCATGTATAAGCAGTATCATATAATATTTGTCTTTTTCTGACTTACTTCACTTAGTATGATAATCTCCAGGTCCATCCATGTTGCTGCAAATGGCATTATTTCATTCTTTTTAGTGGCTGAGTAATATTCCACTGTATATATGTACCACACCTTCCTTATCCATTCCCTTATGTTCATAGCAGCACTATTCACAACAGCCAAGACATGGAAGCAACCTAAGTGTCCATCAATGAATGAATGGATATAGAAGATATGGCCACCATTTTGATTAGGATCAACCTATGATTACAGATGCAGTTTGAAAATTCAGAAAACACCACTGAATGATGCCGAATACTGAATCTCTTATTTGGGGGATGGCAAGTCTCTCTCCATAGGTAACTCATTGTACCCTCTACAGATCAGCAGACTGATGTGCTATGTCCTTGAGATATTCTCCGAAGCGACAACTCAGAAAAAAAAAAATGTATTGGAGAATGACCTACTTTCTTCTTGAATTCTATTCTTCCCTCTCTCTCTGAAATTTATATGAATTGAAGCACTTACCAAGCTGTATTCTTTCTGGAAAACACACACACACACACACACACACACACACACACATGCGTGCGCGCTCTTATCTAGTAAAGACAGTATCTTGAGTCGTCAACTACTTAGATCCACAGTTGAAAGCCAATTCAACTCTGTGTGCCGCCATGTTGCCCACCTTCTACTATAGAACAAGTCTCCTGGCAGGAACACTCCATTGTCAATACTGAATTTTGGAAGTTAAATGGAACATCCTCTGAATGGGCCTCAACCTGTACTTTAGTCGAGAGAGATGGATGGTACTGCAAGAGCTTTTCGTAGTTCAGAGTACACTAAACCCACTCTGGTGGAATTGTTGAGAAAGCACAGATGCTGGAGCGTTAAAAGTCCCTGTGCACATGTGGTCCTTGGGACACCTGCCAGGCAGCACGGTTACTGTGGGGAGGTCTGGGGGTTCACACCCGAGTCTGCTCAAAGGGATCAATAGGTCACATCGCTTCCTCTTGACATCTAGTGGACCTCTGAGAAATGCACTCAGTTGCTGTGTTTCAATTTCATGTAATAGCCTCCTCCTTTACCTTGCTCCAGGAGACCATCAGCAATTCCTTTCTGGCTAAAAGGGAATACTGAGTGAGTGCCCTTTTGAAGGCTATCAGGGCACAAATGAAAAAGAGAATGAATGCATTAATGGGTGAACGAATGTAATTTCTAATAAAGCATTTGCTGGTTTACCCAAGGATCATTTATATGCTCTCCTTCTCCCACTAGACCACAGGCTGGGGCATGTCATCTACATCTGTGGATTCCAGGCACCAGCACGATGACTGGCAGCTAGCATCGGTTCCGTAAACCTCTGTTATTCAATGAAATATTGCATTAGCTCTTTTCAGCTTCAAAAGTACCACCCAGGAGGGGCAAGATGGCGGAAGAGTAAGACGCGGAGATCACCTTCCTCCCCACAGATACATGAGAAATACATCTACACGTGGAACTGCTCCTACAGAACACCCACTAAACGCTGGCAGAAGACGTCAGACCTCCCAAAAGGCAAGAAAATCCCCACGTACTTGGGTAGGGCAAAAGAAAAAAGAAATAACAGAGACAAAAGAATAGGGACGGGACCTGCACCAGTGGGAGGGAGCTGTGAAGGAGGAAAGGTTTCCACACACTAGGAAGCCCCTTCGTGGGCAGAGACTGCGGGTAGCAGAGGGGGGAAGCTTCGGAGCCACGGAGGAGAGCGCAGCCACATTGGTGCGGAGGGCAAAGCGGAGATTCCCGCACAGAGGAGCAGTGCCGACCAGCACTCACCAGCCCGAGAGGCTTGTCTGCTCAGCCGCCGGGGCGGGCGGGGCCTGGGAGCTGGGGCTCGGGCTTCGGTGCTAGCCGGGAGGGAGTCCGGGAAAAAGACTGCAGCTGCCAAAGAGGCAAGAGAATTTTTCTTGCCTCTTTGTTTCGCGGCGCGCAAGGAGAGGGGATTCAGAGCGCCGCCTAAACGAGCTCCAGAGACGGGCGCGAGCCGCGGCTATCAGCGCGGATCCCACAGCAACAGGGACGCAGAGGGAAAAACGGAGAGATTCCCGCACAGAGGCTCGGCGCCGAGCAGCGCTCACCAGCCCGAGAGGCTTGTCTGCTCACCCGCCGGGGCGGGCGGGGGCTGGGAGCTGAGGCGCGGGCTTCGGTCGGATCCCAGGGAGAGGACTGGGGTTGGCTGCGTGAACACAGCCTGAAGGGTCTAGCGCACCACAACTAGCCGGGAGGGTGCACGAGAAAAAGTCTGCAGCTGCCGAAGAGGCAGGAGACTTTTTCTTGCCTCTTTGTTTCGCGGCGTGCAAGGAGAGGGGATTCAGAGCGCCACTTAAACGAACTCCAGAGACGGGCGCAAGCCGCGGCTATCAGCGCGGACCCCAGAGACGGGCATGAGACGCTAAGGCTGCTGCTGCCGCCACCAAACAGCCTGTGGGCGAGCACAGGTCATTCTCCACACCGCCCCTCCCGGGAGCCTGTGCAGCCCGCCACGGCCAGGCTCCCGTAATCCGGGGACAACTTCCCCGGGAGAGCGCACGGCGCGCCTGGGGCTGCTGCAACGTCACGCCGGCTTCTGCCGCCGCAGGCTCGCCCCGCCTCCTCCGTGCCGCTCCCTCCCCCCGGCCTGACTGAGCCAGAGCCCCCGAATCAGCTGCTCCTTTAACCCCGTTCTGTCTGGGCGGGGAACAGACGCCCTCAGGGGACCTACATGCAGAGGCGGGTCCAAATCCAAAGCTGAACCCCGGGAGCTGTACGAACAAAGAAGAGAAAGGGAAATCTCTCCCAGCAGCCTCAGAAGCAGCGGATTAAAGCTCCACAAACAACCTGATGTGCCTGCATCTGTTGAATACCTGAATAGACAACGAATCATCCCAAATTTAGGAGATGGACTTTGGGAGCAGGATATATTAACTTTTCCCCTTTTCCTTTTTTTTGTGAGTGTAGATGTGTATGCTTCTGGGTGAGATTTTGTCTGTATAGCTTTGCTCTCACCGTTAGTCCTAGGGTTAGGTCCGTCGGTTTTTTTTTTTGGCTTAAAATTTTTTTTTTCCCTAATAAATGTTTTCTTAATAATTTTTTCCTTATTTTCTATTTTTAAAAAAATTTTTAATAAGTTTTTTCATATTTTTTATTTTAAAAAATTAAAAATTTTTTTTTCTTAATAAATTTTTTCTAAATAATTTTTTTCTTATTTTTAGTATAAAAAATTAATAAATCTATTTTTAAAAATTAAAAAAAATTTTTTTTCTTAATAAATTTACTCTTAATAATTTTTTTTCTTATTTTTTATTATAATTGCTTTATTTTATTTTATTTTATCCTCTTTTTTTCTTTCTTTCCATTTTTTCTCCCTTTTATTCTGAGCCGTGTGGATGAAAGGCTCTTGGTGCTCCAGCCAGGCATCAGGGCTGTGCCTCTGAGGTGGGAGAGCCAACTTCAGGACACTGGTCCACAAGAGACCTCCCAGCTCCACGTAATTCCAAACGGCGAAAATCTCTCACAGATCTCCATCTCAACATCAAGACCCAGCTTCACTCAACGACCAGCAAGCTACAGTGCTGGACACCCTATGCCAAACAACTAGCAAGAGAGGAACACAGCCCCATCCATTAACAGAGAGGCTGCCTAAAATCATAATAAGGCCACAGACACCCCAAAACACACCACCAGACGTGGACGAACCCACCAGAAAGACAACATCCAGCCTCATCCACCAGAACACAGGCACTAGTTCCCTCCACCAGGAAACCTACACAACCCACTGAACCAACCTTAGCCACTGGGGACAGATACCAAAAACAACGGGAACTACGAACCTGCAGCCTGTGAAAAGGAGACCCCAAACACAGTAAGATAAGCAAAATGAGAAGACAGAAAAACACACAGCAGATGAAGGAGCAGGGTCAAAACACACCAGACCTAACAAATGAAGAGGAAATAGGTAGTCTACCTGAAAAAGAATTCAGAATAATGATAGTAAGGATGATCCAAAGTCTTGGAAATAGAATAGACAAAATGCAAGAAACATTTAACAAGGACATAGAAGAACTAAAGAGGAACCAAGAAACGATGACAAGCACAATAAATGAAATTAAAAATACTCTAGATGGGATCAATAGCAGAATAACTGAGGCAGAAGAACGGATAAGTGACCTGGAAGATAAAATGGTGGAAATAACTACTGCAGACCAGAATAAAGAAAAAAGAATGAAAAGAACTGAGGACAGTCTCAGAGACCTCTGGGACAACATTAAACGCACCAACATTCGAATTATAGGGGTCCCAGAAGAAGAAGAGAAAAAGAAAGGGACTGAGAAAATATTTGAAGAGATTATAGTTGAAAACTTCCCTAATATGGGAAAGGAAATAGTTAATCAAGTCCTGGAAGCACAGAGAGTCCCATACAGGATAAATCCAAGGAGAAACACACCAAGACACATATTAATCAAACTATCAAAAATTAAATATAAAGAAAACATATTAAAAGCAGCAAGGGAAAAACAACAGATAACACACAAGGGCATCCCCATAAGGTTAACAGCTGATCTTTCAGCAGAAACGCTGCAAGCCAGAAGGGAGTGGCAGGATATACTTAAAGTGATGAAGGAGAAAAACCTACAACCAAGATTACTCTACCCAGCAAGGATCTCATTCAGATTTGATGGAGAAATTAAAACCTTTACAGACAAGCAAAAGCTGAGAGAGTTCAGCACCACCAAACCAGCTTTACAACAAATGCTAAAGGAACTTCTCTAGGCAAGAAACACAAGAGAAGGAAAACACCTACAATAACAAACCCAAAACATTTAAGAAAATGGGAATAGGAACATACATATCGATAATTACCTTAAATGTAAATGGATTAAATGCTCCAACCAAAAGACACAGACTGGCTGAATGGATACAAAAACAAGACCCATATATATGCTGTCTACAAGAGACCCACTTCAGACCTAGAGACACATACAGACTGAAAGTGAGGGGATGGAAAAAGATATTCCATGCAAATGGAAATCAAAAGAAAGCTGGAGTAGCAATTCTCATATCAGACAAAATAGACTTTACAATAAAGACAATTACAAGAGACAAAGACGGACACTATATAATGATCAAGGGATCGATCCAAGAGGAAGGTATAACAATTGTAAATATTTATGCACCCAACATAGGAGCACCTCAATACATAAGGCAAATACTAACAGCCATAAAAGGGGAAATCGACAGTAACACAATCATAGTAGGGGACTTTAACACCCCACTTTCACCAATGGACAGATCATCCAAAATGAAAATAAATAAGGAAACACAAGCTTTAAATGATACATTAAACAAGATGGACTTAATTGATATTTATAGGACATTCCACCCAAAAACAACAGAATACACATTTTTCTCAAGTGCTCATGGAACATTCTCCAGGATAGATCATATCTTGGGTCACAAATCAAGCCTTGGTAAATTTAAAAAAATTGAAATCGTATGAAGTATCTTTTCCGACCACAACGCTATGAGACTAGATATCAATTACAGGAAAAGATCTGTAAAAAATACAAACACATGGAGGCTACACAATACACTACTTAATAACGAAGTGATCACTGAAGAAATCAAAGGGGAAATCAAAAAATACCTAGAAACAAATGACAATGGAGACACGACGATCCAAAACCTATGGGATGCAGCAAAAGCAGTTCTAAGAGGGAAGTTTATAGCAATACAAGCCTACATCAAGAAACAGGAAACATCTCGAATAAACAACCTAACCTTGCACCTAAAGCAATTAGAGAAAGAAGAACAAAAAAACCCCAAAGCTAGCAGAAGGAAAGAAATCATAAAGATCAGATCAGAAATAAATGAAAAAGAAATGAAGGAAACAGTAGCAAAAATCAATGAAACTAAAAGCTGGTTCTTTGAGAAGATAAACAAAATTGATAAACCATTAGCCAGACTCATCAAGAGAAAAAAGGAGAAGACTCAAATTAATAGAATTAGAAATGAAAAAGGAGAAGTAACCACTGACACTGCAGAAATACAAACGATCATAAGAGATTACTATAAGCAACTCTATGGTAATAAAATGGACAACCTGGAAGAAATGGACAGATTCTTAGAAATGCACAACCTGCCGAGACTGAACCAGGAAGAAATAGAAAATATGAACAGACCAATCACAAGCACTGAAATTGAAACTGTGATTAAAAATCTTCCAACACACAAAAGCCCAGGACCAGATGGCTTCACAGGCGAATTCTATCAAACATTTAGAGAAGAGCTAACACCTATCCTTCTCAAACTCTTCCAAAATATTGCAGAGGGAGGAACACTCCCCAACTCATTCTACGAGGCCACCATCACCCTGATACCAAAACCAGGCAAAGATGTCACAAAGAAAGAAAACTACAGGCCAATATCACTGATGAACATAGATGCAAAAATCCTCAACAAAATACTAGCAAACAGAATCCAACAGCACATTAAAAGGATCATACACCATGATCAAGTGGGGTTTATTCCAGGAATGCAAGGATTCTTCAATATACGCAAATCAATCAACGTGATACATCATATTAACAAATTGAAGGAGAAAAACCATATGATCATCTCAATAGATGCAGAGAAAGCTTTCGACAAAATCCAACACCCATTTATGATAAAAGTCCTGCAGAAAGTAGGCATAGAGGGAACTTTCCTCAACATAATAAAGGCCGTATATGACAAACCCACAGCCAACATTGTCCTCAATGGTGAAAAACTGAAACCATTTCCACTAAGATCAGGAACAAGACAAGGTTGCCCACTCTCACCACTATTATTCAACATAGTTTTGGAAGTGTTAGCCACAGCAATCAGAGACGAAAAAGAAATAAAAGGAATCCAAATCGGAAAAGAAGAAGTAAAGCTGTCACTGTTTGCAGATGACATGATACTATACATAGAGAATCCAAAAGATGCTACCAGAAAACTACTAGAGCTAATCAATGAATTTGGTAAAGTAGCAGGATACAAAATTAATACACAGAAATCTCTTGCATTCCTGTATACTAATGATGAAAAATCTGAAAGTGAAATTAAGAAAACACTCCCGTTTACCATTGCAACAAAAAGAATAAAATACCTAGGAATAAACCTTCCTAAGGAGACAAAAGACCTGTATGCAGAAAATTATAGGACACTGATGAAAGAAATTAAAGATGATATAAATAGATGGAGAGATATACCATGTTCTTGGATTGGAAGAATAAACATTGTGAAAATGACTCTGCTACCCAAAGCAATCTACAGATTCAATGCAATCCCTATCAAACTACCACTGGCATTTTTCACAGAACTAGAACAAAAAATTTCACAATTTGTATGGAAACACAAAAGACCCCGAATAGCCAAAGCAATCTTGAGAACGAAAAATGGAGCTGGAGGAATCAGGCTCCCTGACTTCAGACTATATTACAAAGCTACAGTAATCAAGACAGTTTGGTACTGGCACAAAAACAGAAATATAGATCAATGGAACAGGATAGAAAGCCCAGAGATAAGCCCACGCACATATGGTCACCTTATCTTTGATAAAGGAGGCAAGCATATACAGTGGAGAAAAGACAGCCTCTTCAATAAGTGGTGCTGGGAAAATTGGACAGGTACATGTAAAAGTATGAAATTAGAACACTCCCTAACACCATACACAAAAATAAACTCAAAATGGATTAAAGACCTAAGTGTAAGGCCAGACACTATCAAACTCTTAGAGGAAAACATAGGCAGAACACTGTATGACATAAGTCACAGCAAGATCCTTTTTGACCCAGGTCCTAGAGAAATGGAAATAAAAACACAAATAAACAAATGGGACCTAATGAAACTTAAAAGCTTTTGCACAGCAAAGGAAACCATAAACAAGACCAAAAGACAACCCTCAGAATGGGAGAAAATATTTGCAAATGAAGCAACGGACAAAGGATTAATCTCCAAGATTTACAAGCAGCTCATGCAGCTCAATAACAAAAAAACAAACAACCCAATCCAAAAATGGGCAGAAGACCTAAATAGACATTTCTCCAAAGAAGAGATACAGATTGCCAACAGACACATGAAAGAATGCTCAACATCATTAATCATTAGAGAAATGCAAATCAAAACTACAATGAGGTATCATCTCACACCGGTCAGAATGGCCATCATCAAAAAATCTAGAAACAATAAATGCTGGAGAGGGTGTGGAGAAAAGGGAACACTCTTGCACTGTTGGTGGGAATGTAAATTGATACAGCCACTATGGAGAACAGTATGGAGGTTCCTTAAAAAACTACAAATAGAACTACCATATGACCCAGCAATCCCACTACTGGGCATATACCCTGAGAAAACCATAATTCAGAAAGAGTCATGTACCAAAATATTCATTGCAGCTCTGTTTACAATAGCCAGGACATGGAAGCAACCTAGGTGTCCATCATCGGATGAATGGATAAAGAAGATGTGGCACATATATACAATGGAATATTACTCAGCCATAAAAAGAAATGAAATGGAGGTGTTTGTAATGAGGTGGATGGAGTTAGAGTCTGTCATACAGAGTGAAGTAAGTCAGAAAGAGAAAAACAAATACAGTATGCTAACACATATATATGGAATCTAAGGGAAAAAAAAAAAAAAAAAGAGGTCATGAAGAACCTAGTGGCAAGATGGGAATAAAGACACAGACCTACTAGAGAATGGACTTGAGGATATGGGGAGGGGGAGGGGTGAGATGTGACAGGGTGAGAGAGTGTCATGGACATATATACACTACCAAATGTAAAATAGATAACTAGTGGGAAGCAGCCGCATAGCACAGGGAGATCAGCTCGGTGCTTTGTGACCACCTAGAGGGGTGGGATAGGGAGGGTGGGAGGGAGGGAGATGCAAGAGGGAAGAGATATGGCAACATATGTATATGTGTAACTGATTCACTTTGTTGTAAAGCAGAAGCTAGCACACCATTGTAAAGCAATTATACTTCAATAAAGATGTTTAAAAAAAAAAAAAAAAAAAAAAAAAAAAAAGTACCACCCAGAACTTTAGTGAACTACTTGGGACTCATGAATGCAAAGTGGTTCATGTAAAAGTTGCTCTACAGCAGATATTATTATATATATAAAATATATATGCGTGTATATATATTTTATATATACAAAATAATATATATACACATATATGTATAAATATTTTATACACACACACACACACATATGTGTCTGTGTGTGTGTCTGTCTATATATGTAGATATGTATCTCCAAACTTCTAACCTAAGTCAAAAGTCTCTGGCTGTATTGGAGGAATCACACCCTGTGTTCGACATCTTTGCCATTGAGCAAAAGTTCTAAAGGAAGAATCTATTTAATTCAAGCAACGTTGCTTGTATATGTTTACTTACTAACCTAACCCCTCATGATAACCAAAACCACTTCAAATTTACAACTGGGTCTCACAAATGCCATAACTTTACCTCTAATAAATAAATGGATGACACTCCTCTAAATTCATTTTCAATTTCCTAATGTGAATACAACCTGGGTTCCTTCAGCTCCTACTGCATTTGTGGGTCAAATGCTCACACCTACTGATTATCACACCTTCAAGGTCGCTCGCTTTTGGGAACAGAAAATAAACACAAAAGACCCCTTATGAGTGAGTCAGGCACTTCCTGTTCTCTGAAAACAGCAAATTCAGCAACTTGTTGTTGATTACTTGAATACTGTTTTATATTTCCAGCGCTGGGAGATGAATTCTGTCACATTTTTTTTCTTTTACAAGAGTATAAAATGAAGAAATACTGTTATTATTTCACAACTAGGAAAGCAAAAAAAAAAAAGGTTATAAGTGGCTTGCCCCACTTCTCTCAGTAACTAGAGTTTGAAGGCAGGAGAATTAGAACCCACAACCTCTGTTGTATAAATCTCACTGTTACCTCTCAGAAAGAAAAGAAGAGATATCCACGTGCACACAGATGCACAGGAGCCGTCATCTGAGCTGATGACCTTCGCATGAGCATGTGTACCAAAGGCATCCCTTGGCTACCTCAAAGGGTACATACCCTTGAAGACCCTGAAGGAAGTGAGACTAAGCCATGGTACACCATGGACTTTGGCCACACAGGTGGCCTGTTCAATTTCCACCCTAGTCATTCTGGGCGCACGTTTCCTCACACCTGGATGCACTGTACCTCCTTCTCAAGAAGCAGATTAGGGCCCTAAAAACTGGCTTGGACTTCCCAAAATGAACATAAAATCTCACTCTTCATACTCGTCCCAAAATAGACAGTTACCTTACGAATAGGCACAATTTCACTGCCACCTGAGGCTCATCTGCTCTCCCATTTATCTTTAGACTTAGCGTTAAGGAAAATAGACAAGGATGCTTAAAAACTCCACTTCCCAAGCACGTACATGGTCATAACTTAAAATGCAGGATGTGACTGGCAGAGAAGGATGAGCTACGGCACGCCCAACAGCTTGGGAAAAAAAAAAAAGAAAACTGAGCAAAGAGGCAGCCATCAACATTATCGGCATTTTATAATCACAGGGATCACAAGATGAAGGCATTTGAAAACGTGGGGTGAGAATGAAAAAGCAAAGGATAAAGTGGGTGCAACAAGCAAACAAGGGAGCCCAAGACAAACGTCCTTCATAAAGAGGGCAGGAAGAACAGCTGAGTTGAGTCCAAGAGGTACCACTTTGGGGCTCAATCAATGACCATGGGATGTGATTTTTGTCTTGTAATGTAGGGGGACCCTGGGTGGAAGGGGAGAGGGCCATTCATGCGTTGATTACAAATATGCACCTATATACAGAATTATTTTTCTATAACCTCTTTGGCATCCAGTAGACTGTCCATGACAGATACCAGCCAAGGTGCTAGGTGTCCAAGAAGACTGATGAGATTTTACACACAAAAACCAACCCTGGAACATTTAGGGAAGCGTCCCCAGCTGCAAAAACTCCGAACCACGAAGATTTACCCTCCGGGAACAGAGGTGTGATCAATGCAGCACGGGCATGCGGGCTGGACAGACATCCATCATCACTGCCCTGCACACACCCTGGGGTGTGACTGCACACACCCCGAGACGTGACTGACGGCTTGCTCTTTGGTGGGGGGGGAGGAACCCTTGCTCAGCCTTATCCTTCAAGAGAGCAGGAAAGGCCATCCTCCCTCGTTTAGAAGGCCCAGGTCTCTCTTCCTCTCTACGACCTTGAAAACTAAATGACACTGGAGCAAGTTGGCGGGAGGGAGATCTCTCCATAACTGCTTAGCTCCTTTTTTATTAGCTGGAGCACTTCAGTAAACAACTCCCTTGAAAATTTATTGCCACCGCCTCGCACGCTGTGTGAAAAGATAGAACTTTCAGCTGCTACATGCCTTCCCTCCATTTGTTCCAAATACAGAAGGCAGCTCTGCACCTTCCCGGCAACCTTCAATCACTCCAATCTCAGAATCAAAAAGATTTACGTCCCGTCCACGCGTGAGTGAAACCTAGGCAAGAAGATGGCTATGGCGTTATTTATTTATTTTTTTTCTGTCTGCCACGGTCTTGCATACAATGTTCCTCTTCTCAAAGTTTGACCTTGATGATTCACCGAGTGTCCCCATTTGAGTCAGCATAGGGAATGATAGGAATGCAAATAGGGACGTCTGTGGATTCCTTCTGAGACCCCTCAGATGCTGGTGATTAGACTAAGGCATAAACCAGGTAGCGGTGTCAACAGTCACCCAGCCGGAGTCCGTGTGACCACCGCTCTGTACGCACAGAGATGGACACGCCTTGCTGTTCACTTCATCCATCCAGGCCTTTCACATCTATTCTGCCCACGTGACTCCAGGCACTAAAATATAAAGCTAAGCTGGACCGGCTCCTGCCATCAGCAACCCACAGTTCAGACAAGACCATTAATAATTGGTCTCAGCTGCTTTAAGTTCCACGATGGAGCACATCAGAGGATGGATACAGAGAAGGAGAGTGAATCTCAACCTGGTAGGAGTCAGAACTCACTCCTGGAGAGAGAGAGAGATTCCAGAAGTTCCTGCCGTGCGCCAGTGTATGTGAACGCTTTCCATAAATGCATCGGTGTCTGAGCCATTGTCCCCTGGGTGCTATTCAGATACAGGAGTGGACAATGGCAGAGACGTAACCTGTGTACTTACCTGGTGAGCTTTTACAAGCACACTTTCTATGGCATGTGGTCCCAAACGATTCACTGAACACTTCAGAATACACTTTTAAAAACAAAAACCCCACTATATGGATTTTTACCACTAACTGAAAGATACCACTAATAGGATGACAATTAGTTGGGAGTGGGGGGGAAACTGGGAACAATTTCAACTTTCTACTTCTTTATATTTTTATACTGCTTTGATTTTTTAAAGTAGCACATGCTATTTTCAAAACCACAGAAAAATGAAGATATATCTTAAATATAAAAACGAAGACATGAAAGCCACCTCTTCCCCACAAAAACAGAGGGAAAAGAAATAGATACCCAGGTCTGAAAGTCGGTTTGTGTAATGAGATTTAAGATGCTGCCCTGACTTTAGTCATGCTGGCGCCCCTCCAGCTATGACAAGCACCCCTGCTTCCCCACAAGCACCCTAGCTTCCCCACAATGGCCTCATCTGGGAAGCTTCACGACGGGCTCTCTTTGTGAGACGATCCTTCACAGACAGCCTTGCCTGTGACTCTGTGTGACTCCTATAGATTATATGGCTTTGTACCCACAATGGGGTACGGTGAGGACGCCCGACTAGAGACACCATCCATAATCGGGCTCAACCCTCCACACACAGCTGAACTTCAATCAAAGAGCTTGAGGCCAGCCACACGCCCCACTCCGGAACAGGTGGTGGCAAGATTCTTTGATGCTTCCGGTTTTAAATCACCTGGCGTTCATTCGTTAAGTATCCTAACCCAGAGGTATTGAACATCCATAGGAAAAAAAGTCAAATTTCTTTATGCTTCAGGTAGGAGGAAAGAAGTAACAATTGAAATCGTTGTAATAGGAGACTGGACGCTAGGGAAGAAGATGGATTTCCAAACTACTTCCGTTTCTGCTTCTTCTTCTCTTTCTGCTTCTGTTTCTGTTTCTTGTCTTCTTCCTCCTCATCGTCCCCCTCCTTCAAGTCTATACATGCCCCCTTTGGTCCCTGGCAAAGAGGACAGGCTCATGACAAACTGAGGAGAGGCACTGTCTACTCTCAGCTTTCTAGACGGAGCCCCTTCCTCTCTGGAGAAGGCCGCCCGCTCAGTTAAGTGGACACAAGGATCCTCACAGACTACCTCTGGGGACGATGCAGGTGGGCGATGAGTGGGGACTGCCTCGCCGAAGGGTTCATCGTGACTTGTCCTGGAAGCAGGTCAAGGAAGCATGGCTGAGTCATCATGCCAAGTGCTCAGGAGTGCCCTAAAAGGATGGGGGTACAACAGCATGGGGGTGTGCCCCCTTGAATGGACCCTCCAAGGGAAACAAACAAGACTGCCTGTGTTACCCCATCCCAGGAAATCTGCCCCGTCTGGGATACCTCTGTTAGTAGGTGGATGCCCAATATAAAGATAGGTCATCTATTCTACAGGTTCCCTCCCAGCCTGGACCCACGAAAGAAGCACATGCCGGATGCATGCAGGATGTGAGCAGACCACCCTCACGCTTCGCCAGAGGGAACCAAGAAGTGAGTATAATGGGGATCCCTTCTAAGACGCGGAGCACACAGCAATTCACTCAACATCAGGACCCAATGCTAAAAAACCAGGCCAATATTTTTAAAAATCGAGAAATTTCCAACTTAAAAAATCCCCCGAAATAGTCCCCCGCACACACGCAAATCGGTATTCCTGATTTCTCTGGAACGTTGGGATGTTGGGAGTACCACCCACACTCCTTCGGGACAGCAGTTAGCGAGAGCCCTCGGGAGTCAGCCATCCGAATGGGCTGCACCAAATCCAGCTCCCTCGGGCCCCAAGCCTCATCCCGCCCATCACGCATTTCCTTGCCAGCCATCACGCATTTCCTTGCCAGCCTGCGCCTCCGCGTATCTGCGCCTTAACGCCTGATGTACTAAAGCTCATACCTCCTGATTCCCGTGTGGGTCGTAATCCTGGGGCACCAAAGAGATCTGGGGGTTTGATGAAAAAGGGAAGGTCCGAGCGTGCTTTATCCAGACCCCATTCAGGTGGGAATGCCGTGGGCCTGGACCCAGGATGGCTAAAGACAAGCATCCTCCAGAACTGCCTTCCGCTTGCAGCTTGCTCAGCCTGGAAGGAGGGGCGCATCCAAAGAACCACTCCCCGTTCCTAAATTCATGTCCTGTTGCCCGATGAAAGTTAGAAAACGAGCCAAGGGACTTCCCTGGTGGTCCAGGGGTTAAAACTCCGTGCTCCCAATGCAGGGGGCCCAGGTTTGATCCCTGGTCACGGCACTAGATCCCACATACATGCCACAACTAAGAGCCCACATGCTGCAACTAAGACCTGGTGCAGCCTAATAAATAAATAAATATTAAAAAAAAAAAAAAGGAAACCAATCAAGTAGCATCTACCCTTATTGAACAAGACAATTCTTTGATTATTTAACCTTTCCACTTTTGAACGTGTCTGTACGCGTGTGTCTCCCTGCGTGTTGCCCTTAATCTTCCAGCTGATTTACTTTTCTCACCATGAACCAAAGTCAAGGTCGCCCCTATTCTTTTCTGGCTTAAACTCTTATTTAAACTAATAAAATGATCCCTTCGCTCCAAAGAAGCTTTGTGTCCAATCACAGCTATTCATCACGGCCACTGAGACCACAGCCCAGCTGGCAAGGTGAAAGGCTAGGCTGGAGGTGCCCTGTAAATGCATCTCGGGACCCTGAGTGTGCGAAACGCTGACGGCACCAGGACAGGATAAAAGGTCAGATCTTCCGATGATACAGTTATCAACTGTCACAGGTCTGAGGGCGTTATCATGACACAAGTGATGCTCGTACAAAGGCGTATTTATTTACTATAAAACTGCAGACTACAGAAAAGGTTTGGGGGGGGCTCTTCCCCCATGACTCCCCACCAAGGGCAGGACATTTCCCTGTGGATGTTATTGCCCGCAGTCACTCATACTCCCCATAATTCTGAGGTCACGTGGCTTCCCTGTGGGGAGAGGTCAGGGATCAGGGTTTG